>NC_084472.1:64301032-64604062 GCF_027409185.1 Cynocephalus volans
AAATTATTCCAAAAAGTTGAAAAAGAACACTTCCAAACTGTATTTAGAAGAACAGGATTACCCTGATACCAAAGCCAGACAAGGATACAACAAGAATACAAAATTTCAGGCCAGGGACTGGCTGCTTAGCTCACTTGGGAGAGCATGGTGCTAGTTATACTGATATTATGGGTTCAGATCCCAGTTCCAGCCAGCTGCCAAAAAAAGAAAAAGAAAAAGAAAGTTACACCCTAATATCCCTAATGAACATAAATGCAAAAGTCCTCAACAAAATACTAGCAAAAAAAATTCAACTTAAAAGGATCATTTAACATGATCAAGTGGAATTTATCCCAGGGATTCAAGGATGATTCAACACACGCAAATCAATAAATGTGATACACCTCATTAAAAGAATGCAAGACAAAAGCTATCAGATTATCTCAATAGATGCAGAAACAAATTTTTGAGAAAACTCAACATCATTTTATAATAAAAACTCTCAACAAATTTGGTATAGAAGAAATGTACCTCTACACAATAAAAACCATATATTACAAACCCACAGCAAACATCATACTCAGTGGTGAAAGATTGAAAGCTTTTCTTCAAGGAACAAGAAAAGACTCTTGCTACTTTTATTCAGCATCATACTGGAAATCCTAGCCACAGCAATCAGATAGCAAAAAGAAATAAAAAGCATTCATATTGGAAAGGAAGAAGTTAAATTGTCCTTGTTTGCAGATGACATGATCTTACATATAGAAAACCCTAAAGGCTCTACCAAAAAACTGTTAGAACAAATTGATAAATTCAGTAAAATACTTAGAAATAAATTTAACCAAGAAGGTGAAGACTTGGAGACCAAACACTATATAATATTGATGAAAGAAATTGAAGAAGACACAAATAAATGAAAGATATCTTATGTTTATGGATTAGAAGAGTTCATATTGTTAAAATGCCCATACTACACAAAGCAATCTATAGATTCAATTCAATCCCTATTAAAACTCCAATGACATTTTGTTTAGAATAGAAAAAATAATCCTAAAATTTGTATGGAACCAAAGAAGACCCCGAATAGCCACAGCAGTCTTTAGCAAAAGGAACAAAGCTGGAGGCATCATAATACCTGACTTCAAAATATACTACAAAGCTGTAGTAATCAAAATAACATGGTACTGACATAAAAACAGACACATAGACCAATTGAACATAATGAAGAGCACAGAAATAAATCCACCCATTTATGGTCAATTGATTTTTGACAAAAGTGTCAAAAAACCACAATGAGAAAAGAATTATCTCTTCAATAAATGGTGTTGGGAAAACTGGATATCCACATGCAGAAGAATGAAACTAAACTCTTATCTCACACAGTATACAAACATCAACTAAAAATAAATTAAAGACCTAAACCAGAGACCTGAAACTGTAAAACTACTAGAAGAAATAGTACAGCAAAAGCTCCATAACATGGGTTTGGGCAATGATTTCTTTGTTATCATGAGCAACAAAAAACAAAAATAGACAAATAGGATTACATCAAACTAAAAAGCTTTTTCACAGCAAAGGAAACAATTAATGTAGTAAAGAGACAACCTAGAGATTGGGAGAAAATATTTGCAAATCATACATTGGATAGGTGCTAATATTCAAAATACACAAGGAACTCAATACTCAAGTTACTCAATAAGAAGAAAATTAATAACCTGTTTAAAAAATGATCAAAGAACATGAACAGACATTTCTCAAAAGAAGGTATACAAATGGCTAAAAGGTATATGAAAAAAATGCTCAATGTCACTAATCATCAAAGAAATTCAAATTAAAACCACAATGAAATATTACCTCATACCTGTTAGAATGACTATTATTAAAAAGGCAAAAGATAAGTGTTGGTGAGGATATAGAGAAAAGAGAACGCTTGCAAACTGTTGGTGGAAATGCAAATTAATGTAGCCATTATGGAAAACAGTATAGAGGTTCCTCAAGAAATTAAAAATAGAGCTTCTATATGATCCTGTAATCCCACTACTGGGCATAAAACCAAAGGAAGTGAAACTGGTATGTCAACAAGATATCTGCAGAAAACTGGTGGAGCAGAAAGAGACTAACCTCTCATGTGCTCTACTTTTAAAGCCCTCAGAACCATGCCCCTGACCACCCTTTTTAATCCATTCACTAGTCACGGTCCTGCAATCTAATCACCTCCTCAAGACCCCAACTTGCAATTACCATAATAGGATTTCCCACCCTCTTATATTGTTACAAGTGGGAACTAAGTTTTGAGGGGACATTCAACCCAAGGCTATAATTAATATATATATAATTTTATTTGTCAATTAAAAAACAAATTAAATTTAAAAAAAGAAAACAAATGAAAGTCCTCAGGCCCCACCCAGACCTGCTGAATCAGAATTTCTGGGAATACACCCAGGAGTCTGTGTTTAGCAAACTCTTTGGGTGATTCTGATGTGTGCTTAAATTCCAGGCAACTCTGCTCCTTTTTTTCCAGTTTTGTGATGAGAACACACAGTTACTGGACAGCAAAGTCAGAAAGAACCTCGGATCTTCTGACTTCCTTAAGAAAGAATACCTTACTGCCATTTAAATTACCTTGACTATGTTATGCATCAAAACAAAATAAATATTTATTGAATATCTCCTATTTGACATGCAAAGTTTCTGTCTTCGTGGAGCATACTTTAGCAAAGAGGAGGCAGGCAACAAAAAAGAATTATATTTATGAGGGTACTTCAAAAAGCTCATGGAAAGATTTGTATTATCTTTTAATCATATTTTTCCATGAACTTTTTGAAGTAGCCTTGTGTGTGTGTGTGTGTGTGTGTGTGTGTGTGTGTGTGTGTGTGTGTGTGTAGGTATCTTTATCTATATCTATCTATCTGTCTGTCTATCTATCTACAGATAGATAGATAGATAGATATCAGAATATATTTAATATAATGCCAAAGAGAGATAATGCCATAAAGAAAGGTAAGACAGAGTAAAGGGAACCTGAGTTATAGAGGTTGGAATCTCAGAGAGAGTTGCCAGAGAAGCCCTCTCTGTAAAGGTAATTCTGTGTTTGTGTTTCCAAAGTCGCATACTTTCTCTCACAACTTTTATCGTGGGTAATTCAGTTCCATTGCAAACATTTTTTTTAACCCTATACTGTATGCCACCAAGTGTGCCCCAAGTATTAATAGTGATATAGTGATAATACTGTACTGTCACCCTGCCATCAAAGACCCTTTTTTTTCTTTTCTCTTTTTTTGTCTTTTTCGTGACCGGTACTCAGCCAGTGAGTGCACCGGCCATTCCTATATAGGATCCGAACCCGAGGCGGGAGCGTCACCGCGTTCCCAGCGCCGCACTCTCCCGAGTGCGCCACGGGCTCGGCCCCAAAGACCCTTCTTGGAGATGATAAATCATACCATATTTAGTATATTTTTGAAAAAGTTTTAAGAACAAAATGCCATGCAGAACTGGAGAATGGCCATCCGGATCAGACTGTTGTCAATAGCAATGACTGAGACATTAACAGCAAACTGGCTGCTGTCAGCTTCTGAGGATCTGAAGGCAAAGTTCAGAAGTCCTTTGATGGACAACTCCTTACCAGCACCTGCCCCAAGAGGGGCTGCACAGTTGAAGGCGAATACAACCCAGTTTGAATAACCAGCGTGAATAACCCTGACATACGAGGTCAAAGCATTCTACATTCTTGGTCTTGCAGTTACACACAAAGAAATGAATTTCAAGATGCCAGGGTAGCATAGAGGAAGGTCCAGGTTCATTTCACTTGACTGATAGCATAAAGTAGTGTTATCTTACCCAGATAGACAGTGTCAAGACTCTACTTGGGGTCTACCTGACTTCAAACTTGTACATGCCCGGGGACTACTTCATTTTACAGATGAGGAAACTGAGATCTGAGAGACATTAAATGACTTGAGAAGTTCCAAAGTTCATGGTATCCATATCAACCACCGTTTTCAGTGACAATGTAGAAGGACCAGAAAAGGAGGAAAATATATATGTAATTAATTGAAAGCTTTTGCTGTGGGGTTTCCAGGTTCAAGTGACATCCATGTTGAGATATTAGAAAAAATGATTAACGAAAAGACTGGATCGTCACCTTGCAGTGTTTTGAGAATATCCAGAAGTTGTCCCTGCCTTTTCTATACTTGCTAATCCAGGGGAATATGACCTCCAGAGGAGGTCAAAATAGAACCATGGTTTATGCAAGAGACGTAAAGAAAGAAAGGAAAAAAAAAACCCTCTGGAAAACTTGATGAGGATTTTCTTTAGGTGGAAATTAATGGACTTGTAGAGAAAATTGCATCTTTTTTTAATGTCCGAGTTGGGCTTCATCTTGGAGGTTAAATGGTGAGAGTGTGGACCTAAGAAAAGCTTTGCATCTAGGTTCCTGATGTTCCAGAAGCCATGAAGCAGAGCATAGAGAATATCTACGTCGTGATGCGGGGGACAAACACACACCAGGAATCAGGTTCTCACTGGAACCTAATCACCCTGGCAAAGTCATGCAAACGCCTCCAGGTTCAGTTTTTCCAAGTGCTAAGTGAGAACGTTTACCTTCTTATTCCCAGTGCTGCTTTGAGAATTTAATGAAGTAATTACACGTGAAAATATCGGGAAGCCTAAAAGTAATCTACATACATATTACTACTTTAATCAAACATGTGACCTGCAACCAAGGAGTAGCCCAGAAGGGAGTAGTCACAGCAGCAGCAGCAGCAGCAGGCGGCCGGGGGTGGCAGGAGTGCACGGTGGGGGCTCTGGCAGCAGAGAGGCACCCAGGGAGAAAGGCAGGGGGCGCCGTGGCCTAGCGCTTGGTGACCCTGAGTGAAACGAGAAGTGAATGAGGTAGGAGCAGGCAGAGTGGCCTGGGTTCTGTGAAGGAACGTTCCCTCCAGGTGGCGCGACTGGCAGGGTTCGAGTGGCCACATAAAAGAAAAAGGTGAAACGAGGTCAGGAGGTAGTGGCTTCTGTCTAATGTTTT
Source organism: Cynocephalus volans (assembly GCF_027409185.1). NCBI lineage: Eukaryota > Metazoa > Chordata > Mammalia > Dermoptera > Cynocephalidae > Cynocephalus > Cynocephalus volans. The sequence continues at coordinate 64,306,038 of NC_084472.1, forward strand.
TCCCAAAGTCGCGGTGGTCACATCTGACGCCCGCAAGAGTGAAAGGGGAACTGCGCTGCCGTCTCTGTTCCCTTTCCCAGGACCAGAGCAAAGGCCGCCCTCAGACAGCCAGGAGAGCGAAGCGAAGGGTAAAGGCAGCAACAGCACCGGGAAGAAGGACAGGAGGGAGCAGCCAGGCGTCAGCGCCCAGCTGCGGCTCGCTGAGCAGAAACTGCTGCGACACAGACACCCCTGAGCGGTGACATCGAACAAGGACAGAAAATGAATTCTGCCTCTATTCACCGTTGTATTGGATCGTCTCACGTATTGCAACTAATTTGCATTCCTTGTGTGATTTGAAACTCATCAGAGAAAAATAATTTAAATAAAAAGCAACCTCAAATGGTAGAGATATGTGCTAAAATTCGCGTGGAAGCCAGTAACTGGGCTACGAGTCACGTCTGACATCGGCGGTGCTGATATGATTAGGGCTGCACCTCTTCATATTAAGGTCATGCTTTTGACATGAGAATAGAGCTGTAGGAATAAATCATTTAAATAAAAGCATAGGAAGTGACAGGTGACAGAAAGCCTTATAATAAACACATTTTTCATTATTCTATATATGTATTTTAGGGTGAACTCTATGAAATTTCTGATATGTCCCAGTTTGTGACCTACAAAACTGCAATTTCAGAGGGTTCAGAAAGACCCTCTTCAAGATACCTATTTCAAGATAGATAGACACAAATGTATATATAAACATACATATATGTGTAATTTGAGGCTTTCAATATTTGGTTAAAATTGCTTTAGTCTTATTTTCCATTTTGTTTATTAAATACGTTTGCATAAATAATGATTTTCACAGTTATAAGCTTATTCAATTGTGTTTTCTGTCTGATATATTGTGTCCTCTAGAATTTATGCAAAATATTAGTTTCTGCAGATCTGATTATGTTTTCCAAAAGTAAAACACTGTGACTTAAGAGCAAAGGAGTAGAGCTAAGTCTAGTGATGCTAATGGCAGTATTAGAAATAGACCAAACATCTTAATTCAGTGTCCATTTAGTGATCATTTCAAAACATCAAACAGGCTCGTGAATCCATTAGGAAGCCCTCCCTGCTCCCGCTGCTCCTAATTTATATGGATGAAGAGTCAGACACAGAAAGCCTATGGGATTGCCAGCCCCTTTCCAAATCTCCTGATCTAGAAATGACATAGAAGTGACAGCAGCTGCTCCTATATGTCTCTCTGCCAACAGAATTTACCCTTTTATATCTCCTGTGCAGTGTTTCTCTTCCAAATAATAGGAACTATGTAAAGTGAAAGATGGGACTGCACATATCATTATAAATAAATCACAGTCCTATGAGCAAATTAATGAATTGACTACACAGCATTAAAGCAGAGTTGCAGTGCAGGGATTATGTTTTGTGACCAAAAAGGTTGAAGATTTGTTACTTTGGGGTATCTTCCTCCACATTAATAAACATTAACAACTAGCGTGCATGGAACAGTTACAGGAGTAAGTGCTGTGTGAAGAATGTCAGTTGCATTACCTTATTTAAAATACTTTTTGCTTAGCCTAAGTCATGAGGTAGCTATTATTATCTCCTGTTTTAAAAATGCAAAACATGAGGACTTTAAGTAGCTTCTCATTAAAGACAAATAGGGTTTAAACCCAGATCAGTCTACAAGTGAACCCTGTACTCTTAGACTGTTTTAGAGGGCAATTTGGGGGCCATTGGTGTTGGAACTATTCCTGAGCATTGAATGCAAGGCAAGTACGACACAGGACTGCTACTGAACTGAGAGGGTGGGTCATATATCTCAGAAACCTCTCACACCAAAGTTTGCAGGGTTAAAAATTAGCATTTATTTGAATGCACTTCAAAGGAGCCCATGGTAGTCAAAGGAACTTTTATGTCTCCAGACTCCCTGATAACTTAAAATCACAAGCATTTATAGAGCAAAATCATGAGTGGGGGTCCCAGGAGTCCTGTGTGAATCTGATTGTCAGTAGTGAGGTCAACGTTATCATTTCTGGCATCTTGACTGATCTTTTCCACAGCACCGTAGGGTCCAGGTGTGCGTGCTTCAAAGCAGGTTTGTAGTTGTTTGTTGTCTGCAGAAACAACTCGAAATTGGCATTACAGATGTTATCGTAAGCCATAAGGTATGTATTTAAGCAGCAAACATTCTGACCTTCAAATCAAGTCTTAGCCTAAGGAGCAAACACGCTGACCTCCAGATCGAGTCTCAGCCTAAGGAAGTTTGTTTAATCAACACTGTTCTTATTACTGATATTCCTAGGAATCCGACTGGGGGAAGGGGGATAGCTAGGAGAAATCAGAACGAAGTCTATCAGCAAGAACCTCAGAAAGATCTCAGCAAAAATTACCACACTGTCCATCAGTAGGAACCTGAAGAAAACCCCAAAGGGAAAACATTCTGCATTTGACACTTTACGTGCAGAGGAGAACAGAACTCTCACACATTTCCTGAATGTGGCATAACCACTGATAGTCACATAAGACTCCAAACATCACCAGCAAAATCTGAGTGATAATTGTCATCTGGCCTGCCCTTACAAGGCTATTGGAAGAGTTAAATGAAAGAATATGTGTAGCCCTGAATCAGCCACACCAGAAAAGGCAAGCATCACAGGACCCCCAGCTCAGGTCAGTGCCAGCCACCCAAAGAGGCCTGACAGCTGCCAGGCCCACACTTCCAAAGTCAGCCATGCTGAAAAAGGCAGACACCACAAGACCTCCAGCCCAGGTCAGTCCCTGCCATTTAGAGAGGCCTGAGAACCACCAGGCCCACACACCCTGAGTCAGCTGCACCAGAAAAGTCAGGTACCGCAGGACCCCCAGCCCAGGCCAGTGTCTGCCACCCAGAGAGGCCTGAGAGCCACTGGCCCCACATGCCCCGATTTAGACACACTGGAAAGGCAGGTGCCATGGGACCCCCAGCCTAGACTAGTTCCCACTGTCCAGAATTGGCAGTCCCTCCAGGATCCAGGCCAGACATCATGGTGGAATGAGTGGACTGTGATACCCCCTGCCACAATGACTAAACACCAAAGGAAAGATACCAGAAATAAGAAAAATCAAGAAAGTACATCACCACCAAAGGAAAATAATAACTCTCAAGCTCAAGATCCTATAGAACAGGAAGTACTTCAAATGACTGACAAGGAATTTCGAGCAACACTCCTAAGGAAACTAAATGAGATACAAGAAAACTTAGCTAGACAACATGATGAAACGAGGAAAGAATACAGAACCTGAAAGAAGAAATGTACAAGGAAATCAATGCACTGAAAAAGAATGCAGCAGAACTTGTAGAGCTGAAGGATTCATTCAGTGAAATAAAAAACACCACAGGGAGTCTAACCAGAACAAGCAGAAGACAATTTCTGACCTTGAAGACAGGCTGTTTGAATTAACACAAGCAGACCAGAAAAAAGAAAAAAGAATTTTAAAAATTGAAGAAAATCTAAGAGAGATAACAGACAACCTTAAGTGCTCAAATATATGAATCTTGGGTATTCCAGGAGGGAAGGAAAAAGAAAATGGCATTGAAAACATAATCAATGAAATAATAGCAGAAAACTTCCCAGGTATAGGGAAAGTCACAGATCTTCAGATTCAGGAAGCCCAAAGATCCCCAAACATATTCAACCCAAAAAGGTCCTCTCTAAGGCATATGATAGTCAAACTGGCAAAACTCAAAGACAAGGAGAGAATCTTAAAAGCTGCAAGAGAGAAGTGGCAAGTCCCCTATAAGGGAGCCCCAATCAGACTAACATCAGACTTTTCATCAGAAACCCTAAAAGCCAGAAAAGAATGGGATGACATATTCGAAATACTAAAGAACAAAAATTGCTTGCCAAAATACTTTACCCAGCAAGGCTATCCTTCCAAAATGAAGGACAAATAGTATATTTCTCAGACAAACAAAAACTGTGGGAGTTCACTACCACATGACCAGCCTTACATGAAATTCTCAAGAAAGTACTGGGTTTGACACCTGAAAAACAACCATCACTGCCGTGAATACTCAAGAAAGAACAAAACCTACCAGTAAAACAAAAGTACTAATAATAAAGAAAAAAAATAGTTTATCTACTACCCAAAGAAACCAACAAATACAGATGACAAACAGAAAATCAGAAAGAAAGGAACAAAAGATACTTAAGTCATCTAAACAAAAATCAATAAAATGCTAGAAGCGAATCAACACCTTTCAATAATAACTCTAAAGGTAAAGGGATTTAACTCCCCACTCAAAAGGCACAGACTGACTGACTGGATTAAAAAGAGGGACCCAACAATATACTGCCTTCAAGAGACTCACCTAACCTGTAAAGACACACATAGACTAGGAGTGAAAGGATGGAAAAAGATATACCATGCAAATAGAAATGAAAAATGTGGTGGAGTAGTTATTCTGATATTAGATAAAATAGACTTTAAAGCAAAAACTGTAAAAAGAGATAAAGGCCACTAGATAACGATAAAAGAATTTATCCACCAAGAAGACATAACAATCATAAATATATATGCACCCAATGTCAGAGCAGCCAGATGTACAAAGCAAACACTATTAGATCTAAAGAATGAGATAAAAACTAACACCATAATAGCAGGGGACCTGAACACCCCACTCTCAACATTGGACAAATCATCCCGGCAAAAAATCAATAGAGAAACACGAGATCTAAATGACACTCTAGACCAATTGGACTTGGCAGATATCTACAGAACATTCCATCCAACACCTCATAATATTCATTCTTCTCATCAGATTATGGAACATTCTCCAGGAGAGACCACATGTTGGGTCACAAGCAAATCTCAACAAATTCAAAAAAATTGGAATTATTTCATGTATTCTTTCTGATCACAATGGATTAAAATTAGAAACCAATAACAAACAAAACTCTGGGAACTATACAAGCACATGGAAAATTAAACAACAGTCTACTTAATGACATGTCAGTCCAAGAAGAAATTAAACATGAAATCAAAAAATTTCTTGAAACTAGTGAAAATAACAACACATCATACCAAAACCTGTGGGATACTGCAAAAGCAGTATTAAGGTGGAAATTTATCACATTAAATGCTTACTTCAGAAGAATGGAAAGATGGCAAATAAACAAACTAACACTTCACTTTAAAGATCTAGAAAAACAACAACAATCCAAACCCAGAGTTAGTAGACAGAAAGAAATAACTAAGATCAGAGCAGACATAAATGAAATAGAAACCCGAAAAATGATATAAAAGATCAATGAAAGAAAAAGTTGGTTTTTTGAAAAGATAAATAAAACTGAAAAAGCTTTAGCAAGGCTAACTAAGAAGAGAGAAGACCAAAATAAAAAAAAAAACTAGAAATGAAAAAGGTGATATTACAACTGATACCTCAGAAATACAAGGAATCATTAGAGACTACTAAACAACTATATGCTAACAAATTTGAAAATCTGGAGGAAATGGATAAATTTCTGGACACATACAAACTACTAAAATTGAGCCAAGAAGATATAGAAAATCTGAACAGACCAATAACAATAAAAGGGATTGAAGCTGTTATCAGAAGGCTCCTAACAAAGAAAAGCCCAGGACCAGATTGGTTCACTGCAGAATTCTACCAAACCTTCAAAGAGGAAATGATACCAATTTTCTACAAGCTATTCCAAAAGATTGAAACAGAGGCCATTCTCCCAAACTCATTCTATGAAGCAAACATCACCCTGATACCAAAACCAGACAAAGATACAACAAAAATAGCAAACTACAGGCCAATATCTGTGATGAATATAGATGCAAAAATCCTCAATATAATTACTAGCTAACAGAATACAGCAACAAATACACAAAACTATCTACCATGATCAAGTGGGATTCATCCCACGGCTGCAAGTTGGTTCAACATAGGCAAATCAATAAATGTGATTCACCACATCAATAAAAAGCAAAGACAAAGACCATATGGTCATCTCTATAGATGCCAAAAAAGCATTTAACAAAATTCAGTATTCATTCATGATAAAGACTCTCTACAAGCTAGGTATAGATGGAAAGTATCTCAACACAATTAAAGCCATATATGATAAGCCCACTGCCAATATCATCCTAGAACAGTAACTAGACAAGGATGTCCACTCTCACCACCCCTATTCAACATAGTATTGGAAGTACTAGCCAGAGCAATCAGAGAAGAGAAGGAAATAAAGGACATCCAGATCGGAAAAGATGAAGTCAAACTCTCCCTGTTTGCAGATGACATGATCCTATATATTGAACAGCCTAAAGCCTTTACAAAAAAACTCTTAGAGTTGATAAATGATTTCAGCAAAATGATTTATGAAGATACAAAATCAACATGCAAAAATAAGTAGCATTTCTATACTCCAACAGTGAACATGCAGAAAAGAAATCAAGAAAGCTAGCCCATTTACAATAGCCACCTCAAAAATAAAATACTTAGGAATAAAGTTAACCAAAGATGTGAAAAATCTCTATGAAGAGAACTACAAACCACTGTTGAGAGAAATTAAAGCAGATACAAGAAGATGGAGAGATTTCCCATGCTCTTGGATCAGAAGAATTAACATTGTGAAAATGTCCATATTACCCAAAGTGATCTATAGATTCGATGCAATCCCCATCAAAAATCCAATGACATTTTTCTCAGAAATGGAAAAAACTATCCAGACGTTTATATGGAATAACAAAAGACAACACATAGCTAAATCAATCCTGAACAAAAAAAATAAAGCTGGAGGCATAACACTACCTGACTGTAAACTACATTACAAAGCTATAATAACCAAAACAGCATGGTACTGACATATAAACAGATCAGTGGAATCAAATAGAGAACCCAAAAATCAACTCATACACTGAAAGCCATCTGATCTTTGACAAAGTCACCAAGTCTACATGCTGGGGAAGAGACTGCCTCTTCAGCAAACAGTGCTGGGAAAACTAGATATTCATATGTAGATGAATGAAATTAGACCTGTACCTCTCACCATATACCAAAATCAACTCAAAATTGATTAAAGAATTAAATATACATCCTGAAACAATAAAACTCTTTAAAGGAAACATAGGGGAAACACTCCAGGAAGTAGGAGTGGGTACAGATTTCATGAATATGACTCCAAAAACACAGGCAACTATAGGAAAAATAAACAAATGAGATTATATCAAACTAAAAAGCTTCAGCACAGCAAAAGAAACAATCAACAGAGTGAGAAGACAACCAAGAGAGTGAGAGAAAATATTTACAAAATATACATCTGACAGAGGATTAATATCCAGAATATACAAGGAACTCAAACAACTTTACAGCAAAACAAACAAATAAGCCAATTAAAAAATGGGCAAAGAAGACGAATAGGCATTTCTCAAAGGAAGATAAACGAATGGCCAACAGACACAATACTTAACAACACTCACCATCCAGAAAATGCAAATCAAAACCACTTTGAGATACCATTTCATGCCAGTCAGGATGGCTAATACCCAAAAGACAGAACGATAAGTGCTGGAGAGGTTGTGGAGAAAAAGGAACTCTCATACACTGTTGGTGGGACTGCAAAATGGTACAGCCTTTATGGAAAATGGTATGGAGGTTCCTCAAACAGTTACAGATAGATCTACCATATGGCCCAGCTCTTCCACTGCTGGGAATATACCCAGAGGAATGGAAATCATCATGCCCAAGGGACACCTGTACTCCAGTGTTTATTGCAGCTCTATTTACAATAGTCAAGAGTTGGAACCAGCCCAAATGTCCATCATCAGATGAGTGGATGAGGAAACTGTGGTATATCTACACGATGGAATACTACTACGCTATAAAAAAAGAATGAAATACTACCATTCAGAGCAACATGGGTGAACTTAGAGAAAATTATACTAAGTGAAACAAGTCAAGCACAGAAGGAGAAATACCACATGTTCTCACTTATATGTGGTAGCTATAAATAAATAAATAAACACACAAACAAATAAAGGGAGGGGAAGAAGACACAACAATCACAGCAATTCCTTGAACTTGTTAAGACAAGTGAACAGATATGATGTATCACGGGGAGGGGAGAGGTAGAGGAAGGAAAGAGGAAAGGGTAAAAGGTCACAAAAATCAACTACAATGTGTATTGAGAAGTTAAAATAAAAAAAAATTCAAAAAAATAAATAAATAAAAATAAAGATCTTTGTTCTAGCCCAAGCAAAAAAAAAAAAGGAAGGAAGGAAAGAATATGTATAAAAGTATATTGAAAATTTAAGTTTTATGCACATATAAGAGAGGTTTCTTTCATACAATTGCTATTATTATTGGTATCAGAGAATATGCTTTTTATCTAAAAGCAAGGAAAAGTCTTACAAGTACACAAGGATATTAGGCAGTATCATTTCCCTGAGTAAACTTTTTTTTTTTCTTGCTATTCTTGAGTTCCATGTATTTCTTACTTTTAACCAGATGGCTCAATATAAGCCGTATCATTTTCTTAATCTTGGGATAATAGCCATCTATTTTCACACTTATTTCTCTCAATGGGGAAGAATATGCACACAATCAAAAAAAATCTAGACTAAAATATCTCATTCAAGCAGATTTGCTGTGTCTCAAACAAGCAGGCAGCTCCTCACAATTCTGCTATCCTGGTTTCAGGAGTTCACTGCGACTGGCCCAAATTCGATTTTCATTACAGCACTTATAATCCTAGGGATTTAGTGAGAATTTAGGCAATGGTCTTTTTTTTATAATTACTGTGGTAAGAATGTTTAACATGAGATCCACCCTCTTAACAAATTTTCAAGCCCATGATACTGTATTGCTAAGCACAGACACAATGTTGTGCCACGGATCTCTAGAACTGATTCATCTTGCACAACTGAAACTTTCTATCTATTGAATGACAACTTCCCATTTACCTCGCCCCACAGCTCCTTGCAGACATCATTCTACTCTCTGTTTCTATGAGTCTTACTGCATTAGATACCTTATATAAGTGTAATCATGCAGCATCCGTCCTGTGTCTGGCTTATTTCACTTGACGTAATGTTCTCCAGATTCATCCGTGTTGCAGCAAATGGCAGGATTTCCCTCTTTTCTAATGATGAGTAATATTCCACATATATATACAGTATATATGTATATATATATATATATATATATAAAGTATGTATATAGCACATTTTCTTTATCTATTCATCTGTTGATGGACATTTAGGTTGTTTCCACCTCATGGCTACTGTGAATAACGTTCAGGCCATATCTTAACCACCATTTAGTATCCCATGAGGATACTTCAGAAAGTTCATGGAAAGATTCTTCTTATCTTTCAATTCTATTTTTCCTTGAACTTTCTGAAGTATCCTCATACACTAATACCCCAAATCTCAAGCACCTGAATGAACAAAATTTACTGTTTTGTAGTTTCTGCTGCATAGATTTTTATATATGCAGATTTAATGAATCTTTCTAAAATAGTAATTGTCAGTAGAAAGTAAAAGGCAGAATACCATGCATAATTATGCAAGTTATTGATGAATTTTACCTGATAATACACAGTTCAGTGCACTCAAGCAAGAATCGAGCTGCCTCCTCCATGCATTGAGTTCTCTCCATAGGGTGTGTAGATTAGCACGAAGAATGAAGATATGAGATATGTTTAACCTTAAAGTTACTATTTTTATATTGAGTATCTTTCCATTCATAAATTTAAAGAAGTGTTAAATTGCAACTTTAAACATACAGATGCCATATATAAACATCATCAGAACCTATTGTTATTAAACTAAAAAAACAAATCATTCAAAACTTTCCAAATATCAGAATAGCATAATTATCGGCCACTCACATCTTTGCCAATAGAATCTTGTATCAACCATGCTATGAAAGTTATACATAGTGGTTAAAATAGCCTCAAATCATGAGAAAGTCAGTAACTGAAAGTTATCAATAAGACAAGCATGTCTGATTCTCAGCTTGCTGTTCAAGCCCCCTGCACCACACTTCCTAAGTGGGCCACATTTCTCTCCTTCCTATCACACATTGTAACAACCAGGAGGAGGATACACTAAAATACACAATGTCTGCCTCTTTTCACTTTGGTTCAACTGTCTGTTTTGGAGGACAAAAAGAAACTATCTTAACAAAAGAACTCTGATAAGAGATACATTTACTGGTGAATCATCCTCTGAATGTTAACCATCACAGCTTGTAGGCTGTTTACCCTGTAATCTCTTTATTTTCCATCTTTAAAAGTACTCTATTGTGGTGCAGCAATAGTCTCATGGAGCAATTTTAAGGGGCAGCAGATCTTTGAGAACAATTTTCCATATTCAGAATTAAAACACGCCTCACTCTTCTTAACAAAGGCTATTAGTGGATAAAAGCTTGATTCTAAAGCCACAGGGATCATTCATTTTCCCTGTTTTGTGTTTGTCAAAAATAAATGTTTCTTTCTTCCCTGTGACAATCAAAGGAGCGCTCAGATTTTTTGTCCCATTTCATTTTGAAGTTGACAGCATGCTATTGTTAAAAAAAAAATCCTCTGAAGAAGAGACATTCCCCATCAAAACAACAGCTGCAACAAAAATGTATATTCCTTATGAGAAATCATTTAAACAACTCTTCCCAGGTGAACTGCCTTATTGGAAATTCATTGCGATTAATAATATATTTCAATTCTATGAATTTAAGTGGTAAGAGGGCCATTTACCTAATTTTCTGTTCTCTAGTGAAAACATTGTATTCATTCTTTCTTTTTCATACATCATGAAGTTACTCGGCTCTCTCTTTGAAACTATCCAATCACTCACTATTACGTAAATTATCTCATTAAGGCATGTGTGTATTTCAGATTGAGGAATTTCACTGAAACTTAGTAACTCTTACTAAATAACAGGTAAATGTAAAATAAAAAAAATTCAAAGGCACTTTCTTAGCTTGGGACTCATTAAACATCACTATTTATGAACATTGTCAACAACTGTGAACAGTCTAGAATTTGCCCTTCTTGCAAGCTAAGTTAGCCTGCCACGGTTTCTTGGGGCAGAAGACATAAGACACCTGGGTCAAGGACAATGGGCAGTTCATCACTCACAGCAATAGCATTAACCGGAGTATCAGCATTTGTGATGAACCCCAGTTCCCACAGGATGATGCAGAGAATCATGTGTCACTTACATGTTGAAGTAGGTTGTGTTGCAGGAGAGGAGCCACAAGTTTAGGGAACCCCAATATTTTATAAGGAGCAATAATCCAGCCTGATCTTTGCCTCAGGGGGAGACATTATCTCTATTGCACTGGAATAAACAAATCTTCCCCTTGCTCCAGAGAGAGATGCTAGTTTCATCATCTAAGGCTGATGATTCTACAAATACTCTTGTGTAGATAACCTAGAACAAAGGCATCAATGTCTTTGCTCACAAAGCATGCAGAAATACAAGACAGTTGTGGAGAATTGTCTACCAACAAACCTTCACAGCCATAGGTCTTGTTTCCTCAATTACTCACTAAGTCCATGTCTCTTTAAATTTAAAAAAAAAATTAAATTATTACATTTGTTGACTTATATTTACAGCTACACCATACACTTGACAACCACATCTATATTATTATTTAAAATTTAAATTTAGAATGGACTGTCATTTCCTCCTTAGTCAGGACCAGGCACATAGAAGTGAGCTGCTGCATCCATTTTTCATAATTTGATTCATTAATATTTGTTGGGGGCATGCTGCGTGCCTAGCATTTTACCACAGTCCAGAGACACAAAGGTAAATAAGCTTTCTCCCCTCAAATTCAGTGTAACCTTATAGAGAACCATAAACATAAAGAGAGGAGATACAGGTATGCAGGTAGTGCTAAGACAGCACAGTGGACTGGCTCCTAACTCAGGCACATGGGATGGGGGGGAGGGGTATGCAAGGATTTCTAGATGATTCTTAAAGAAAAAATAGGGATTAGCCTTGTAAGAGTTTAAGTGAGGGTGGAGTGAAGATGGGTTTTCCCAGTAGAGGAAGAAGCCCATTCCATGGTTGATAGAACTGCTCTCTTTGAAAACCGCATGTAGGATTCTAATGGGGCCATTAGAGCAGAGGGTGGGGGAAGAAACTGGAAAGAGGTAAGAAGAAGTGAGCACATTTCAAATCACAGAGTCCTTAGGGGAGATATATGTGTGTATGTGTGAGTATATATATTCATATAAATATACAAAAGATTGTTAATGCTAACAATCTGGTTAGAAGGGAACCCTGGAGGATTTGTGTTGAAGCCGTTATTTGCACAGCAAAAACAAGGTTTTCATATAGATTTTTGCTGGAGAGGAGTAGAACTGATGGATTTTTGTATGTGGGAGTTAACTAAAGAACGCCAAAGTCGTGCCCTTAGCACCACCGTTAAGAACTTTATTTATTTATTTTTTTAAATTTTATTTTGTCGATATACAATGTGGTTGATTATTGTGGCCCATTACCGAAACCCCCCTCCCTCCTCCCTCTCCCCCCTCCCACCCAACAATGTCCTTTCTGTTTGCTTGTCGTATCAACTTCAAGGAACTTTAAATACTATGCTAAGGAGTTTGCATTTACCCTAAAAAAGTACAGGGTGAGAGATCACCAGAAGTCCATAATTACTCTGGCAAAGAACAAATTAGGGAAAGGTGGACACTGTTGGCAGGAAGGCCGGTTGGATGGCTGCAGCCATAAACCTATTGAGAAATTCAAGGTAGTGGTAGTGAGCATGAAGCAAACGAGTGGATTCAAGAGTTATTAAGGAGGTAGACTCCACAGGACTTGATGGCTGATGGCATGAAGGCAGATGTTGGAAAAGCAAGGAGACCAGAGTGGCTCCCAGTTCTTTGACGTGGGCTGTTAAGTTGATGGGTGCATGCACTGAAATAGGAAGTATAGGAGGAAAGGAAAATTGGGTAGAGAAGAATGATGGGTTCAGTTCTGAAATACTACTTTTTGGTAATAGCCACATTTTTATTACCTCGTCTTGCTCTCCTGTTCAATTGATAAATGTCAAGTTGGAGGAGCACAAAGGTTTTTGTCATTTGAAAAGCCCCTCATTCTTTGTCAATAAGAAATAGAGACTGTTACAGCTATAAGATACTCAGCTGTCATCCACGCCCAACCAAGAACCCCAGAGCAACTCACCTTTACCCTCTTCCTCCATTTTTGGAAAAAAAATATTTCTTTAATTTATAATGTGGAGGCTCAGACAGCAGCACCCCAGAGTGAAGGCCTCAGAAGCAGCCTCAAAAGCAAAATTTTCCTCTGACCTTCTTCTGCCCTCTTCTCTCTCAGCCTCATTCACCCCTGAGACAAGCCATAGAAAGTAGAATCCCTTTCCCAGGGTGGGTCATAGAAACCAGAGTCCCTTTTCTCCCAAACCACCCATAAAGACTAAAATTATACTCTATTCTTACCCCTGCTTTTCTATCTTGGAGCTGGCCAGAAAGAAATTCTCTAACCTGCCTTGTCTGAGTGTGGTTCTTAAGACTCCTGTTCCAGTAGGAGTCCTGCCCCATGCCCTGGAGGAAGAAATGCTATACAGAGAGGCTAAGAAGAATCTAAACAGACAGCCCTGGTGGGTTTCCCTACCCAGGCTGTGAACATTAGATCGTACTTTTCCTGTTCAGTCACATTTCTACACAGCTATGCCTGCTTCACAGAACCTAACCATAAATATGAACAGTTTCCCTGTGACTCTGGTCTTCATTTTGAAGGCCCCTGTGTCTCATAAAACTATGACCAGATAAAATTTCTTCATATTAACCTGTGTTATTAGTTGATTTTTCAGAGAACTTTCAGGGGGTTGGAGGGATGTCTTTCCTTGGCCCCTGCCATCAGAATCTAATTGTCTAGTAAATTAAACATCTACACACATTTCAAATAAAAGGCAAGCAAGCAAACGTCACTGACACACTATATTGGGCATTACTCTCCCATGGGTTTAGTTACGTTGTCTCACTTAATCTTCACAGCTCTGGGGTAGTTGTTTGTATTATTCCCATTTTGCAGATAAAGAGGAACCTAAGGTTTAAATTACACGGTCAGGTCCCAAACTCAAGTCTGCCACACCCCAAAGTATGTTCCATATCACTTTCCTGTGTGTCCCATAGAGTTCCTCTACAAAACTTCTAAAAGGTACAGGATTTTTCCATCTCAGTCCTGATCCTTAATTTGTGTGGAACATTTGAATGTCAGCGCTATAGCTCAGCTCAAGTCCTAAGTCAGGTATGTCTGTGGGCATCAGTGGTACTCAAGGTTCAGCTTCTGGCCTCCCAGGCATTTCTTTCACAACTTCTTCCAATTTCTCCCTTTTATTTTCTTTCTAAGAACCACCTGTCTAATCCCTCCTGCCTGGAGAAAGTGATAGGTCCAAACTCATGCAAGATGCTAACTATAACAGCCTATGCCAGAAACTTTAAATATACAATCTCATTAAACTCTCACGAGTCAGGTGTCACTGCTGTTTTCTAGCTAAGCAAACTGAAGCTTAGTGTGCAAAGGAACTTGCCGTGGGGCACACAGCTAAGATAAGGCTGAGCCTGCATTTGAAACAAGCCTAACTGACTCTAAAGCTACCAGCAGCTTAATTTTCCCAGAACTGTTACACATGCACTTGAAAATATAATAAAGGTAAAACAAACCCTCTTCATCTTTGGTGCCAAGAATCGCTTTTCTTCCACCTTTCAAAAGACTTGTTTCTGTGAAAGAAAGAGAGAAAAAAAAGGAGAAAAGGAAAGTAAAAGGAAGAGGAGGAGATTAACTGTGAAGCAGGACTGTCCTTCCTTCTGTTTTACCATCATCGTCCTGGTAACTTCCTTCTGTACATCACGCTCCTGGCTTGCACAAGATGCCAGTTCCTTACCTTAGTTGCTCTCCTCCTCTCTACTAACTTCTTTCATGATCGTTCCATAGGATTTATGTTTGAAATAATCTGTTTACCAAAAAAGTGACATTTATTCTAAAAATGCGATTTGTATTTCATTTTGACATGTCAGAAACTTACATGACTGAAGATCCAAAGTTGCAATCACTAGATGATAGCACTACCAACCTGAACTGTGGATATGTTGATATATATACACATATCCAACAAAAGCAGAGGAAACAGAAAACTTACATCACACAGCTTTGTCATAGTATTATTTCTTACAAAATTTTTAACAAAAATGGTTTTCTACCCACTTCAAACTCATCCATCACCACTATCGTGACCCCTCAGTGAATCCAGGCTAAAGTATTAACTAACACCTAAAATGGTAGCTACTAAAGGAGATCGTACTACCCTTTCCTGAGAAAGCCACATGAAAATTTAGGCTCCACAAGACTGAATGACGTCAAGTTTTAGAGGAGTTATGCTCAGGATTTGATGCTTTTAGACTTGGTGTGTTGAAAAACAAAGGACCCTTCATCTTAACTTCAACTGCTTTTGTACTTTGAAAAATCCCACAGTACAAACTATTTTCCTAAATTTTTTCCAGTGTTCTTTAACGCCTTCTTTTTTATTTCTTGAAGTCTCTGTAATTTATTTTCATACATAGTGTAGATAAGAGCTTAAACCAATATGTTTCCCCAATAGAACTAGCCAGATTTCCCAGTACCAGAATTTTATAAAATTTGATAGAGTTACAGAGACCTTTGTGCAGGCATAAAGGCATAAAGACTCAAGCAAACATGAACTGTTCCTGTCGCTGACTTAGTTAAGATTTAGAAAAGCAATCTATATGATTTATGAATTTACATTAAGAAGGTGTTATTAATTATGTAAACATAAATGGTTTGCAATAAAATATTCTTCACCTTCTACTGCAGTAGTGAATACAGAGTAAATTTTGTAACACTAGCCAATTCATTGTCATAGACATAATGTAAGAACCATGCAGATGGTTTATTGATCATGACTTTCTATTCTAAGATTTAGCATTCTATTCTATTAAATGATTGTGACATATAAAAACAAACAAAAGATAAAAACTAACGTTTCTGACTTTCATAATTATGAAATGGAAGTAAAACATATAAAGAGATACAGACCTTTGGAAGAAAAATATTCTCACAGAAAAGTAACATGAAATGCAAATAAGTCAGATCATGCTGTGCTCTTTTGAAAAATCTAGATAACTGAGTGGTGATAAAAGAAAACAATAGTTTTAACACTTGCCTTGTACTTTTGCCTCTGAAATATGTTTTTGTTTGCAAAATCATGCCTGCTTCCTTGGCCATTGTGCTGCAGGGTAGAGTTAAACTTTTGGGAGTCAGTGAAGTTTTGAGCCAGGCAGCTCGAGTTCCAATGTTAGTGTCTGTGAACTTCAGTGTCCTCAGTGTCTAAGAATAAGATAAGAGCACCTACCTTGTAGGGTTATGGGGTGGATTAAATAAATCAACATAAGTGAAACGTCTGGCACTTGCTGGTACATTGTTAATAGTCAGTAAGTACTAACGATCAGTATCATGGTGAGCCTAGCATACTGCTACTTGATATGTGATTCTACATGACCCAAAGTGAGCTGGTAAGCACTAGCACTGGACTTCAGGTCTATGCTCTCAATCTTTTCCTTATTCTGCATGTTTTCAGTGCCACCAGAGCAGGTAATGTGTCATTATTATTTTAAACTTATATTTTTTAGCCTTTTTACATTAGCACTTAACATAAAAAATAATTGATAAAAATGTATTTCAAATATGTTCTCCCATGGAATGAAAGTAAAATAAAAATGATTTATTAAAAATTAAAGGCTAACAAGGGGTTAAGACGATGACTTTTATCGCCACACACTGGGTACAGTGGTGTCATGCCTAATTAAGATTGCTCAACCTGCCTAGAAAAGTATCCTCATAAAACATGAGAAATGCAAGAGAATTCCCCCTTTGTCCTACATTCCTTGACTCCATTTTGATGGACCTCAGATCTCTTGTTCTCTATCTAAATTTTTACAATCCTAATAGAAACATACTGTAATATCCACTTCCAGTAAGTGTTACTAACTAGAAAATGTGTGGTTAAGGTTTCAGACTTCTAGGCTCTGAAATTACTGCATAGTTTTTATTAAGTATATATAGTTCAGAACTTAAAATAGTGAATTTCATTATAATAAATACTTGTAGATCTTTCTCAGCGTGGATGAACTTTCTCAACTCCACACCACACCCAACTCCTCTGACCCCGTTCTTGTCTATATTTGGACCAGCAATTCTCAACTCTCCTACTGGATGCTGGAGGGTTACTGATTAGTAGGAGAAAAGGGAGAAGAATTATAAGTAAACCCTAGGACATAGACATAAAACAAAATGCTTCTTTTATCTCTACAATAGTCTTGTGTGAGAAATCGTTCTGCCTGGGACTAAATTTTATCCATCACATATAGTATGGTGGAAAAGAAGTTGAGACTAACTATGCTATAGTCCCACTGAGTCCCAAATCATAAATAGTCTCAAATCGTAAGTCTGACCTAGCCACTCACTTTCTTAAAATTATTCAAGCCCTTCTTGTCACCTACTAGAAAATGATCCAATCTGTTTAGCAGAGTACACAAACTCTCCACGCCTCGTACCCTCTCCCATTTCCCAATCTCATCTGCTATCATTTGCCATTTGGATTTTTGTATTTCATCATTAAACATAATGAGTGCCTAATTTATAATGGTGAGAATACAAAGATTGTGAAAGTTGTGACCATTTGGGCACTGTGGCCTTTTAAAACTGACAAAGGAAATATTTACAATATAAGAAGACAGAATTGTGTTTGTGATAATGAGTATGCTTCCCAGATCTCTGAAAAATCAATCTAAGCAGTGATTAGAAGGAAAAGCCCTAGGCAAACTTCTACTTTGATAATCCAGTTTGATAATCATATATCAAACTTCTAAAAGTGAGACGAAAAATCAGATCATTGTCAAATTAAGCAAATTTTTGATGCACATCCTCAAAGTCATTTCAGAAGTCCTTCGACTAAATGCAGGCTTAATCTTGTCACTACTGCAGAATAAAACTGTGTTACATTATATGAAAACCTGATAGTAAATTTTAAATAATTACATGAAATTCCTCATATTTAGTCTGAACGTTTTGCAAACTGACTTCTATGTAAATATATGTAAAATTCTATAATGTTGTCTATAATATTCCTGTTGTCACTCATATCTCTAAGTATATATTGTGTAGGGAAGACCCATTCTCATGGAAAAGTGTTTCTTTGCATTAGTTTAAGTTTTCAGAAAAGAATTGTAGCAAATAAAATTTTCCAGCTTCTCCTTAGTAGGTCATAAGCTGATATGTATCCTTCTTGTTGATGTGTATGATATTAATGTGATGTTTCAGTAGGTGTGTTAAATAGCTCAGTTTATTGTTCAGATCTCCATCTGAACTAGGAATCCTGCACTTCATGATCCTAAATAGTTCCTTGATTGCTAAAACTCTTTAATAATATGCTCAAAAATGGAAACAAAGATATATCAACATATAATATTGTTTTTATTAACATTGTATTCAAATTTTATAGATGAACCTGAAAAAGGACAATGAAATATTTATGCTCAAAAAACTGAATACCTGAATTTTTCATTATGGAATATTTTACCGATTCTGTTGTTAACATCAATGAATTTTTATTTCATATGGTTTCTCTACTCCTCATACTATGTTTCAACTTAGAAACATAATATTTTACTGTAATATTTTATTTTAATATTTACCATTTTATTGGCTGCCACAGATTGCTTATAAACTCTACAGTGATTCACATGAATCCTCTGTGTGCTGATAGAGAGGAATTCAGCTAAGTTTTGCAAAGATGTTGGAGAAAATTAATATCCCAGTAGATAATTACAAGAATTAGAATACAAGAGAAATTAAATGCAAGCAACAGAAATAAATAAATGCTACATCAACCAGAATAATATTTTTATTCTTATATTTATTTTTATTTTTATTATTATTTATTTAAATAATATTTTTATTGTAGAGAATTTGTTAAATGCATATTAAAATTTAATTCTTTTTTAATAAAACTAAACCATCTTCAAGGCAAATCAAAGTATTATTAACTGCATTATATCTGAGAGTTTTCAGTGTTTGAATATTATTAACCCATTAGTCTTTTTATAACTGCGGCTGAGCACTACATAAAATTAAATTATTTACAGTTTTCCCATTCAAAAATTTCTATCTAATTTTTAAAGATTTGAGTTAAGAGTATTTATATGTCCACCTGTGAGATAAACAAAAAAGGTCCATACTTTTGGTATAAAAGTTCCATTATTAATAGCAATAAATATATGTGTATATATTATGTATATATGTTTGTATAGTAGTGAAAGGAGAGAGGGAGGGAAAGGAGAAGGGGAAGAAAAGCTTTTGAAAATTAAAACTAGAGTGATCGAATTTTTTTAAAATTCTGTAAGTCTGGAAGATAAGGTTAAGCAAATCACAAATCTCCCACAAACTAAAACAAGCAGAAAGGAGAGTGAAAATAGACAACATTAGAAAACTACAAGATCAGTAGTTGAATATATAATAATAGATGGTCCAGAAAAAGACAACAGAGGTGGAAGAAAGAGAGAAAGAACAGAAAAAATGGAAGAGAAATAATTAACAAAAATTATAATAATAATAATTCAGAAATACTTCCCAGAAATGAGAGATTTTGATTTTTTGATTGAAAAAAAAATCACAAAGTCTTTGAAAAAATACTCACATTAAAACACGTCATCCTGAAGCTTACAACACTAGCAACAAAGAGAAATTCCTAAAAATTCCAAACTCAGCAAAAGCAGGTTACATTCAGAGGATCAGTGCCAGGCACTATTGTAAATACTTTATTACTACCTTGGCAGCAGGCTGTTGTGAAGATTAAACCAGTTAATGAGGGGTGTGTGCATGCATATGTGTATGTGTGTGCATGCACCACAATATTAACACTATTGTAATACACTACATTATTATGTATTAACTCATTTAGTACATGATTCTATTAGTAGAAACTATCGTGATCGCCATTGTACAGTTGAGAAACTTGAGGGACAGAGCAGTTAAGGAACTTTCCAGATGTCACCCATCTAGTAAGCTGTGAAGCTGGAACGCAAACCGAGGAGTCTTCTTTCAGGGCTCATGCTATTAATCATTACACAATATAGGCATCCTTAGCTTAGGGCATGAATGGAGATAAACTCTCAATGGATTAAAAGGTTAAAGACAGCAGAAGAGAGGCTGGCCAGTTAGCTCAGTTGGTTAGAGCACGGTATTATAGCACCAAGGTCAAGGGTTCCATCCCCTAACAGCCTGCTACCCATAAATTTAAAAAAAAAAAAAAAAAAAAAAAAGATAGCAGAAGAAATTTGTGAAGGTATAAGAAGAAAGAGAAAAATACTTTAATATTCTTGGAACAAAGAAAGACTTACCTAGACACAAAACCCAGAAAACACAAAGACAGATTTAACTACAAAATAATTAAATACTTTATGTAATAAAAGGAAACTAAACAACAAGATGCAATTTTTCACACTTCAACTTGGAAAAAAAGATTTTAAAAAGCTAAAAATATCCAGATTTATCTAATGTTAAGAAAGATAGTACTTTTGTAATTTCTAGATGGGAATGCAAATTAGTGCAATGCAAGTTGACAGTTCATATCAGAAACCTAGTGGCATTAAACAACCATTATTTTTTTTCAATTCTTTATTTTGACAATTCAAAGGATGAAAAAATGCATGTTATATTAAATCATTGTATGTAATCTTAAACCAAATTACATTATTTCATAAACAAGTACACATTACCTCCTATAGAAAAGGTCAAGAAAATAAGAGCCATAACAAATTTATTGCCCTTAAATTGTTGTGTCCCCCAGATCTCCAGGGAAAGTTTTTACCTTATTAGTCTTTTCTGTTACGATCTGGAGGAAGATTTTAGGAAGCATTTAACTATAACTAAAGTCCTTGTATCCTTGGATGAATAGGTCTATTCCATCGAGTTTGTAATGTAAACCACAAAGTTGTTTTTATTTTGTTTCACTTTCATCAACAGTACCTAAGGGCATACTTCAAAGGAGTGTTGCAAAAATGCTTTAATTATTTCTCTCTTTTGTTTTCATACTTATTGTTGCCAAACTCAGACAGCATTTGTAAAGCCCTCATATATGCAGCTCTTTATTTTCTTCCTCATATAAACAGTGCTAATTCAGGTATGTTATTTTTGTGATAAGCGTTAAATAGCATCACTGGTGAATTGTCTGTAAGGAAATGGTTGAAGTAAGAAAAATTATAATTTAATTTCTAATTAGACTAGAAATTATTCACAGGGGAAGTGAAGAAAGCGATGTTGACCTTGAAGGTAAACAATATTCAAAACATGTCGAGTGAAGGACAGAGTATTGAGATGGTGGAGGAAGGACAGGCATTGAACAGAAAGAATGACAAGAGTGGGGGCCCATTCAGTGTAGAAAGAAGGAAGGAAACAGACATTTATTGCATATATACCATCTCAGGCATCTTCCTATATGTTGTTTTGTTTAATCCTCAAAACATCTTGGGGAAATATGTTCTCCCCATGCAGGAAAATGAGGCTCAAAAAAGGTATGGTAGCATCTGAATCTGTCTGTTTCACAAGTCCATGACGGTGGTGGGGTTTGCACATGCCGTGGAGGGGGAGCGGCTGTGATTGTTGAGGTGACTGCACTGTCCTGTAACACAGCTCATCTGACCTTTGTCAGCTTCCTCCTCTGATTCTGCTTAGCACCGGCTGTATGGACCCTGCACTTGGTGTCTATTTTTGTCTGCCCTTGTCTGATCATCACTCTCAAAGCAGCTAAGGAACTCTGTGAAGTCAGGGCCCACACCTGACACACTTTCTTTCCTGTGGAGTCTTGAACTGCTTTAGCAGACGAGTGGTAAATATTAGTTGTGTGACTGACTTTTTACACCCAAGATTCTAGGGTAAAAAACTGTTGTTGCATAGGCAGAGTCTCTTCTGAATTCTCGACGTAAGCCTTAGCTTTCGGCCCACAAGTGATGTGGACTAAAAGTGTATTTCAGCATTGTTCTCTTTCAGATATTTCCAAAACTTTAAAAAAATAAGATAAAACCAAGGCCAGGAACATGGTCCTAATATTAGACATTCCAGCTGGCTTATGCTGATACATGCCAGTATTCCCACTTAGAAGAACTCTG
Organism: Cynocephalus volans; assembly: GCF_027409185.1. NCBI lineage: Eukaryota > Metazoa > Chordata > Mammalia > Dermoptera > Cynocephalidae > Cynocephalus > Cynocephalus volans. The sequence goes on from NC_084472.1 coordinate 64,328,234, forward strand.
AATTATCATCTAAAGTCAATGGTGTAAGATAAGGAAAAATTGTTAAAATGTTTAAGTGTTTTTTTCACTGACTGTCCTACTTAATGACCTTGCTTGGAGACTACCATGACACGGTATCTCTTTACTAGGGTGACCGCACATGGCATGGATTGACTCGTTGATTTAATAATAGAAAGAACCTTATAAGCAAAGTGCCATTATTGTCATTTGGAATTTGTAGATAAAGAAACTGAGAAACCCATTGAAGAAGTGAATCCCTCAAAGTTGGTTACAAGCTAGTAAGTAGCAGAGGCAGCATATATGCCTGGTGTTCGAGCTGCAGAATTCCCACAGCTAACCTCTAACCCTTCCTTTAAGATTTAACCCCTCCCTAACCTTAACTGCTCCCCTAATCCGCCTGGAACTTCTCCCCTAACCTCTCGCCTAACCAAACATCTAACTCTCAGACTTCTCCCCACCTCTGCCTATTACGCTGTGTCATTTTTATTTCATTATATCACCAGGGTCCTGCAGAAAAGAGAAGACACACTCAGCTGAGATTTTCAGGAGAATTTAATGCAGGGACTTTTTAAAGAGCTGTGGGCAAAGTTTAGAGAACCAGCAAGGAGTCGTGAAGGGTGCGGATGCGCAGCAGCAGGAAGCCCTGTCGCCCTCAGGACTGAAGGGCCAAAGAGGGGGACTGAGGTTCCAGGCCCCTGCGACAGGAGGGGAGGGACAGCGTCCTCGGGAACTGCAAGAGCAGAAGGACCGAGCAGCCACCACCGTCTCTTCTCGTCTGCTCTGATGAGTCTGCTGTGCTGTCCTTTACTTAGACAGCAAGAGAATCAGGCAAAGAGTGAATCCAGAATGATTTTTACCTGGAAAGCAAGATTTTTCGCTCACAATTTTTCAACATTTAAGTGGTTCTACCAGTTTTAATTAGCCTTTTTCTACCCAATTCCTTTGGGTTTCCTCCCTGGATCCGAAGCTTCCCACACTGCAAGGATGTTTTCCGAGTCACTTGACAGTGAAATTGGCTTTAAGCATGTGACATTGCAAAGGACAGGGCCATGAGAGGAGTCTGACAAGGAGACAGTCCATGTTTCTGTGTTAACAGATTGTTTTCTCTGGATTCCTCACCTTAGAGATCAGATAAAATACAAATCCCACTAAATACATCTCCTCCTTTGGGTAAAAGAGAAACTGAAAAGGGTGTGGCACGCTGGATCTATTTTTCTTCTCTCCCCCTTAAGCTCATCCATTAGGTACAAATCATTCCCAGATATGAAGAGTAATTGCTAATTTGAAAAAGGATGGAGAGATTACTGAAGCTTTAGCATGCATACTTTTCTCTGTACACTGTTAGCATTCTGGCAAGTTTTCAGTAATCACTTAATTTTGGTTTGTGATAGACAATTTCTCATCGCAGGGGGGCAGCTGAATGACCTAAAACATAGACAGAATTTTCTGTAAGTATATTTTGTATAAGATTCAATTTGGGGGCCATTTTAGTAACCATCAAGGTTTATTGTTTTGGTTAACTATATTATGAAGTGGGTTCGGCTACAGAGACTCACAAACCCACGAGGATGGGTTAGTTAGGACCTCTAACTCTGTCATTGTAAGAGCTTTGTCCTGATAATTGATGGTTACTGGTTAGGGTAAAGCGTAGTTTGCCTATTCCCAGAGGTTTTAAGAAAGCGTGTGATTTGCTTTTGTACAATGAAAGTGAGTATTAAAAAAGGAGAGAAAGCAGCATACAGGTTCTCCATCAAAAACAGCTTTTTGGAGAAAAGCTTTTTTAGTTTTCATGCCAAAAGTTACATGATAGCAGAAGTTTGAAATCTCGAGAAAATTTGCCTAGCTCTCTGACATCCAGAATTTCAGGCAGGGTGCATTTGGGGAAAATATTGAGCTCTGAATAAAACAGTTTGAACTCATCAAGGATCAAGGCACCAAAGTTGCTCCATTTTTACCGACTTACCTTGAACTCAACATTGAGGATTTGAAGGCCTCTGCTTTATTTATTGTTTGCTTTCTTAACATAACCTTTTGCTGTTCTGAATCTGTTTCTCAGTACAGCTCTCCCTTCTTCCTTTCTAGGTCACGGGTTTGGTTCATCCAAGATGTCTCGTGCACAGACATTTCCCAGCTACGCCCCAGAACAGAGTGAAGAGGCTCCGCAGCCGTTGTCACGGTCCAGCAGCTATGGATTCAGCTACAGCTCCAGCCTCATTCAATGACAGGCAGAGAGCCACCCCTGACCAGAGAGACAGTCTGTCCTGGACCCGCCTCTAGGGTCATCGCACCCTCAGCCTCCTGGAAGACCAATTGATGTGCAAATTGAAATGGATCGGGTCTAGCCCCAATCCCATTGGAAGGTTAAAACCTGGAGTTCTGCTTCCTTGATTCAGTGTCTAAGTCCTTTATTTATTGAGTTTCTTTGGGGGAATCTATGTTTTACAAAAATAGAATCCAAACCGTATGAACAGTCATTTAAATAAACACAATTCTTTGGGTCTGACAAGCAGTAGAAGCCTTGGCACCAGGAGAAGTTGCCCACACTGGGCTGTTCCTGGGTAGCAGCACCTGCCCCGTCCTTCCGTCTGAGCAGAGCGTCTGTCATTAGACGTAATGGTGACCCACTGCAAGCTCTGTGGCTTTTAGAGTTTTAACAGGGACAAATCCAGTAAGCTCTACAAATGGCATCAGAATTCTCCATATAAATAAACCCAGTGACAATTAAAGGAACATGAAATTTAGAACACACTATTGAGCAGGGCCCTGTAGCTCTACTGTGTGTGTGTGTGTGTGTGTATATGTGTGTGTGTGTGTGTGTGTGTGTGTGTGTATGTGTGTAGACAAATATAGATATGGATATTACTATATCCATCTATATATAACAAATATATATCAAACGTGTACTGGGGGTGACAGGATATGCTCACTTAAATTGTTGAAAACTGTAATTTGGTGCATTAAAATTAAGATTGTTATGTTGAATAGCTATTTTTGAAATAGTGCTGTTAAAAAAAAAAAAAAGCCTTCTTATTAGCAAAGGTATTTATGTAGTCCATTCATACTTGCCCGTTGGGCAAGTGTAAGCAAGAAAGTGAGAAGGGGAACACTTCGGAAGCAAAAGCACCAGGCTCGCTGTCCTGCACCTCACATTACACGCTGTCTTTCTGGTTAGCGTTCTGGTGTTGTTAACAATGTTTCTCCCTTTAGCTGTCCATCTGAGCTACGGGAGGAAGATTTTCATGATCACTGATCAGCCTCCATTTAACCTCGAGAAAAATGAGCCGCTTTAAGTGAGAAACTGTTTAAGAAAGAAATAAAAATGCACTTAAAAAGAACTCAGTTACTTTGCAGTCCTCTTGACTGCAACAAATGGGCACAGGATTGTAGATATCAATATTTAAAGTTTCACAGATGCTGTTCTTAGAGAGTCATCAAGGGCTTGTAATTTACTGTGTAACCAGAACTTGCTGGGCTTTGTTTTTTCTTTTACTGGACACAAGTTGTCAGGTATTATAAGAGAAAATGGATCAAATGTGATTTTTTTTCTACCCTTGACATTAATGACAAACCTACAAGTTTAAAAGGGAGTGATAATTTCCATGTGAACTGAGAAAGTTCAGATAATTCAGGTCAACGCAGACATGTTTGTCCTTAGTTTACTTAAGTAAAAATAGAAATTATTATTCTGCCTGAATCATCTGATGTCATGTGCCTGAGATGGTTATGTCTCAAATACTCCAGGATGGGTTTAAAGTAGAGTGAGCCCAGTCACACATCATGACAACCTGATTTTTTTTTCTTAATAGTTATATTTAGTAAACTATTAAGGTTAGTCTGTTGAAAGGGCACCTTTTTTGCTGATCTCTGATAAAGTTTTTTTTCATTCCTATGCGTAGCTTGAGTGCAGACCGACAATTCATTTCAGTGAATTATAACTGAATAAAAATGGTTCCAGGTCCCTCCTTCATAAATGTGCCCTTATAGCAACTACCTAGACTCTCCAAATCACTCAGATAGGTGTAGAAACCCCACCAAGATGCTAATCATCAGGGTTCATGTGGCTGTGAAAAATAATTATCCTAGGCTTTCAGGGGTAAAAAGAAAATTACCCAAACTCTCTGCACTGTGAATTTTGCTGACACAACAAAGGAGCAGAAGACCAGCTTCTTACAAGAAACAGCCTTCCCTGAAATGCACAGCTTCCGGGGTTAAACACCTCTGAATTTCTTCAGCCACGGCATTTGTTTCTGAAATGCCATTCGTCAAATACACCAGAGCAACACCCAGCTGAGACCATTTGAGCACAGTTCCTGGTGGGGCCTCTCACCCCTCACTCAGTTGAGCTGTTGCTTAGACCCCACAAGTTTCTACAAGGGGACTTATGGGGAAAGACTCTCAGGGGTCCTGGTTCACATCTCAGCTTTATTAACGTGCCAAAAGCACAGACAGCGAGTTCAGGGGAGGATTCTGCTAATTAGGTGAGTCTGCTCTTGTGTCCGTCTGGTGAAAGACAAATACCTACAAGAAGTTGCTCAGGAACACCATTTGGTCCTGATCGTCACCAGTGAGTGTGACCGAGGGGGCAACAAAGATTAGGCATAACTTCGGGCCAGTTCATTCTGAAAATAGTGTCATAAAAAGACTGTTTGGGAGAGAAATGTACTTCACATGTCTTTAACCCCATCTCATCACAGTGAGAATAATGATATAAAATATCTCGTAGTACATTTTGGAGGCTTTATTCTAGCATACACCTGCAAATATACTAACAATTGTAGCTAAGTCAAAACTGCTAAATGAACAGACAGGAGAATTTATGCTAACCTAATACACATGATGTAAGGCAGTGTTCATTGTAATAAAAATGACAAGCAGATAAATCTTCTACAGAAACCAAAGATGGAAAGTTACTGTACCAGTCACTTGGAACTTCATAAAATCAATTCCACTGGAGCAACTAGAATGGTCATGGATATGTAATCAACTCACTTGAGCTTGTAGATTTTTGACTGAAGATGCCTCTATGCTTTGTAAGTCACTTCTCCCTTCAGAGATTGTATTATATCTTTAATACATGTGTGACTTTATCATCCTGAGGGAGGGATTGCTATGAACCAAAGACATCTTTCGGCTCCTCCTGAAAGTGACTTAGTTTGGGCTCCACCCAGATTTGGGCCAATGCCTAAAGATGGTCACTATTTCCATATCAGGTTGGATGAGACCAGTGAAGGAACCCAACGTAAATAACAAAGGCTCTTCTGACAGCAGAGAAAGCCTGGAGAATACATGCATTTCACAGGATGATTACATGAGGGATGTATTTTTTATGCCCCCAATTTTTTCTTCTGATAATATTAATTAATATACACATGACCAACACATAACATTGCATTTAAAGATGCAGAAAAGTTCAAAATAACCTTGATCCCATAGTTGACTATTCTGGTAGGGGGAAAAGAAAACACGTCTTTCACACTCGAAACTAACTTATTTATGCAGGTTGCAAATATTGATGAATCAATAGGTCTGGCCACTGTCACAATTTGAACTAAATGAAATAAGAAATATTTACTTATATATTAGAAAAGATGCTGTTTGATAGAGCATGTGAAATAAAGTGAACATATTTATTAAAAGTAAACTTCACCTTTTTCACCAAATATTAACTAGAGTACTAGTCCTAGTATCTTGTACAATTCTTCTCTGTTGTCATTGGGAAATTATGTTTGAAAATCATTCATCACATAAAATGGTCAACCACTTATACCTTCTGTCCAATATAGAAACAGTGGGCTGATAAATAACATTACACTGTTAGTAGTAGTTTCTACAGATCCAACTTATTGCATGTGGTATATTTATAGTAGATATTAAAAGCACATCATAAAAATTGATGTCTGCCCCTCATTCTTTGGCCAATATATCAGAAAACTTTGTAAAAAAGCATGAGTACCCTGCTTCCTAGATTATTTGAGCCATTTACTAAAATTGACCATTAGTGTCACAGTGAAAACAAGCTAAGAAAATTATATTCTTATAAAAAAACTGTAGTCCAGTTTTGACTATTATAACACAGCACAATAAATGGGAAATATATACATTCAGTGGGTCTGAGCTTTCGGCCTTTAACACTTTGTGTTTTATAAAAATGTTATACTAAAAATTGCTCAAAGTGAAAATTACACATTTTTCTGTAATTCTATTAACATATCTACCAATATCTTGCAATTTCAAATTCCTTGATCAATCATTATCAAAAATAAATACTAATTTACCACAGGATATGCATTAATAGTTATAACAATAGGTGATATGCCACACAAATTAATTTCTAGCCTATGAAATCCATGGAGTGCAATTTCCCATGAAGGGGGTAGAGAGGAAGGATGGTGACTAGTCAGGAGGGCAACAGTTTCGATAAAACCGTAAAGAACCCAATGAAAAGTCCAGAATAGCACTTGATCTCTGCTTTCCAGGCAGTCTAACCTCAGTTCCCTGTCATGGACTCGGTTGGTCTTCTTTTCTAGTGTCACCTCGTACTAAGTAGGCAATTCAACAAGACTTGTTATATCAAGTCTTGACGACGTTGTCACAAGACGACGACACATCACCAACAAGTATGCTTCTTTCAGTTTAGTGAAAAAAATTTAACACAAAAGAATGTGTAACAAAATCTCCATAGTAACATGGATCTTTAGTGATGGGAGAATCATTTTTGTACGGTTAACCGCATTCGAGGTTCTCCATGTTTATTATCAGTGAGATTGGCGGGGGGGGAGGGGGGGGCAAATATGTGAGAAGAAATGAACAATTTCATTTGTGCATTCTCTATAAACGTATTTGAAAGATTACCCATCTTTTTCTCTGTGGAACTATCACAAACCCTTACTTTCTTACTCAAGAATGTGAGTCTGGTATCATTTCTGCAATTGTTTCAACAGAGGACGCCTTTGATAGTTTATAAACTCTCATGGAAGTATCACGAGATGTTGGGCACATTTTCTAGACGGCGGAATGTTAGGTAGCTCTGGAAGCAATCTTAAAGGTCATGTAGAATAAAGGTCCCACTTTACGTTTCCCTCAAGAGAAAACTGAAAATCATGGATATTTTAACTTTTTCGAAGGTGATGAAACGTCCAGGAATAGTATTTCCTAGTACAAGACCCCTGGTCCAGGAATGCCTTCTTGGCTCCATCTAGTCTCCCTGTTACACATAATGGGAGTTGAGAAACACCACATATCCTCAAAATAAATAAGCCCTGTACATTTAACTGTTTTCCCATATTTTTCAAATGCTCCTATTCTTCCTGGACTCAACACCAATAATATCAATAAAGAAGCCTTCTGGAGCAATTCACTAAACTTGCAGGTCATGAGCGATTGGTACAAGCTTTTTTACTCTTACGTCGTCAGAAGGCCTTTGAAATTCAAACTTATTTATTCTAAAATGATAGTCAAAGTAAAAAAAATTAAGTAGGCATGTGTGTTTTGTAGTCCTATTAATTCATCATATTGTAATCGTGGTGGTTATTTTGGGGATCTTTGCCACTTCACAACACTTTATGATGTCATTATTTACGATATTTGTCACAACTTTGTTAGATAATTGATGACAGCAGGGCCATATTTTTTCATGTGAACGTCGAAAAGCCTCCATCATCAACAGAAATTTGGATAATGACCTTTTTTACATTAAAATACCTTACACATCAAGTTTTTCCTTATAAACTTCAGTATGTAAGTATTTAAATTAACTGAAGTTCAGATAAATAAGAAATAAGTTAAAATTGCTAAATAATATAAAAACCACATTTTACTTGTAATGTCCAAGCACTTTTCCCCAATTTTAAGATTTTAACTTCATGTAAATAGTTGAAGGAGAGGAAGAATACATTTGTAATAGTAATGTTCCTTCTAATAATTGTTTAAATAATGTTTTTATTTTAATTTATCTTCTATGCCTGCTTCCCTAGTTTGTATTCTACATCCCGGTTGTCAGAAGAATGAATGGACTTAAATTTTCTAATCATTATTTTGGGCCAATTTTAGTGTTGATACAATGAACTTTCTCAATCTGCTTTCTGCTTGTATGATGATTTTAGACTTGGAGCATAAAATCGACCCTTTCTGTTGACACAGAATTGTGCATTGAATGGAGCAAAGTATATAACCCTGTAGTTGTGCTAATGTTGAAATTTAAAAACTCAAATTCAGGCAAAAAAAAAAAAAGACTGAGATAATGTTTTAATTTTTTTTAAAAGTCATGGAAGAATTTCTCTCAAAGAAAACATCTTCAGAAAGTTTTTATGGTGGTTCCAGATCATTAACTACTTGACAGAAGGACTAAAAGACAAGAAAAATATGGAACAAACTGATAGTAGTGTCTTAATATTAAATATCAATTGGATATTAACATAATATGGGTCAATATGAAATCATAATTCGATTAATCAAATTCAGATTTACACATCTATTGTATAGTTAAAAAAACAATTCTTTACTCTTGTCAAAAATATGCATATCAGTGGGTGGAGTGGGGGGAATGGACCTCCACATTTTGGTGAAGAACTAGAGTAGAATATGATTCTTCCCAGTTATAAGACACTCTATTATTTTAGTTATGCAGGGATTGCATAAATGACATCAACAAATCAGCTGCTCCCTGACAGTCAGAAAACTAGAGTCATCTTTGCTGCAGATGACAGGAGAGCTCCCAGGACCTGCAGAGGCCCCCTCCACCCCAACCTTAACACACACACACACACAAACACAAACATATACACACATTTCTGCCTTTTGACCCACTCTATTTGTTCCACTAAAGTTACTTTTTTTTTTTTTTGGTAGATCTGCACAGAATTATCCCATCTCGCAAAATCCTTATCCCTATTAATCTCTAAAATATATGAAATTGTGTGTTATGTGTTTGCTTTCTGTAAACCTTTATTTAATTAATTTATATATACTTGGTGAATTCATACTGTGCATTATCAAGGGATGTCATTTGTAGTTGATTAAACATAATTTTTATGATCATTTTGATAAAAATAACTTTGGACATTAGCCCCTTGTTAAGGGTCGTTAAAACACCCTTTATAAATTTGCTTCTGTGGGAAAATATATGATCTGGCATACTTTATTTTTAGTTACAATCTATTCCAGATAATTAATAGTTTGGGGACATCTGTCCTTAAATACTAGTTGAATCACTTTTTGGAATAAAATGTAAAGGAATAGCTGTTCCTGGAACATAAATGTGAGTTTCTGGTAGACCAGAAAATATTATAATAATGAGGCAATAATAAAATTAGAAAATTAAATTATTTTTAAATCTGTCTGTGTGATTTTTCTCCTGAGTAAAAATATGTGAAATACATAGTTCAAGAATTACCTTCTTCTGAATTCATAAATTTTATATCTCATTTCTTAATAGATAAACCTAATCTATTGTCATCAATGTCTTATTCATAATTCTAAGAAATGCACAAATAGTATTGTTACAAGGAGGATATTTTATACTTGTGCTAAATTAAAGTTTGCTTCATCACTTAAAAAAATGTAAAGCAGTTTAAAAATATTACTTTATACTACAACTTTGCGAGATTGAGATTTTTGAACAACTTAATTGATGATTTTCCCACAAGTAATTTGCTATTGCTAGCACTGTAAAATTATATGATTTTCTTACATTTTTGTTATCATGTGATGAAATCTAACTATGTAATTAAACAGAATTCTGACAATCATATTCTGCTAATCTTTAAAACATTTACTTATTTCTTCACTTCTTAGCTCGCTATTTTCAAAATAAAGTAAAAAAGGCCCTTTATTAAATGTAAGGCTACTGAAAATTTATTATATATTTCCAGTGTTTTCCTAACTCGATCTTGTAATAGAATTTAGTTTTTATTAGGTTGACTCTGGTTTGGTGGAATCATAGAATATTAATATTGAAAATGACATTAGAGATCAACATTTTTATTTTCTAGTGAAAAGATATCCAGAGAGTTTAAACGGCTTGCACAGTGTCACACGACCAGAGAATGCCTTTTCCTCCTGCACTCTGCTCACTCTCTAGTAACCAAAAAAATTATTGAAGATGAATATTTGATAGACAAAGATTTAACATAAAAAGTGAAATACATGCAGTCATGACTACAGTGCAGTTATATTATCAAAGGCTTTCTTCATTACTTTCCATTTCATAATATAGTGGCCTTTGTCACTTGGATTTAGACCTGTTTAGAAATAATGTTTACAAAATCTGTTTCTCAAACTTAATTTTTAAATATCAGCTAGGCATTTCTTGTTGGTTTACTAGACTAATTTGTTGTGAGCATTTATCCTTTTTAAGAGTAAAGCTTTTAAAGTTTGCATAATATCAAAGAAACCAGAATGGGAAAGGCATCCTGCCCAGATGGAGCAGTCAGTAATGTTAAAATGTCCATCAATGCGAAGATCTGGCCAAAGTCATGGGTTTCAAGAAAGCAATGAACAATGTATGGAATCTTTCAATTCAATGCAGCTGGTCAAGTTTTGAAAAAGGCTCAGGAGTGGCCACAATGATGAAAACATCCATCCTTCTTTTTATTATTTTTTTATTTATACTTATTTATGGGTACAGAGTTGACGACCACTATTTGTGTACAGTGTGTGATGATCAAATCTATATCATTAGCATGTTCATCATTACAAATCGTAATTACTTTTTGTGTCCCTCACTCACTCTGCATCCTCCCGCCACCTCCCTCTCTCCCACCTCTATTAACTGTAGGTCTGTTCTCTCCTTCTGAAAGTTCAACATATTATTATGGTCTTTATTTTAGCTCCCACTTACGCGTGAGGACATGTGGTATTTCTCTTTCTGTGCCTGGCTTATCTCACTTAACATAATTTTCTCCAAGTTCATCCATGTTGCTGTGAATGGCAGAATTTCATTTTTTTAATGGCTGAGTAGTATTCTATTGTGTAAATATTCCACATTTTCCTTCTCTAGTCATCCATTGATGGACATTTAAGGTAAAACACCTATTCTTTCTAAATGCTGAATGAAATACAGCTTATTCTGAATATGAATTTTTTGGTGCCACTCTCATGATAAATTGGTGGTTTAGACTTCATGGATTTTCTTTCTCTTTCTGTCGCTATTAAAATAATGGAGACTATATTTACTGGGGAAAGTGTGTACTTTCACATAAAGAGTGTAAAGGTTTGTATTAGCTTAGAGATGACCCCAAAGAAGATATTTAATAAATACTTGTCACAGGACATAGTACCATAGCAATTACTCAGCTATGTTTGTAATGTGCAAAAAAAGAAAATCTGCTATCTTTATTTCCAAGTTAGTCAAGAAATATATTAAACAAATTTATCCAATTTTGGTATGCATATGGTGAATTATTAAAATAAATGTTTGAGCAAGAACTGGATAGCATATCTAAATATTCATGGAAATATGAATTATCCTAGTATCTAGGTATTTTAGGATATCAGGCTGCTGATGTCATAAGATCTCGAAGGCCAGCCAATCACTAAGTATGGATTGAGTGCTTGCCACCTCCAAAACATGAGTAAAGGACATGCAGTATCCTCTGATCTTTGTTCTTGCCTACCTTTAATTCCTTTTGATAAGCATCAATGTCAGGAGGGAGTTCTGACAGCAAACGGGAACGTGGCTTTGCCATAGGAGACATGGAGGTGGCAGAAGTGAGGGAGAGAGGAAGGCAAGAGAGACCAAGCTCAGGAGCTTCCTCAAGTCCTTTCCCAAAGCTGTCCCTAAATTTCCCTCTTCCCCTCCTCCTCCACCTCAGCCTCCTCCTCCTCCTCTTCTTTCACTCTCTCTCTCCTCTCTCTGAATAGTTAGATTGCTTTTTTTATCACAGAAAATTATTAGACAGTATAGTCTACAGAACTTCAAAACCATCTCTTGCTATTTTGAATTCTATACATTTTTTAAACTTTTTCTAAATAAATCCTGTATTGCTCTCTTGAAACAAACTTGCATACAAGACAAATATACACTCATTGTCACTTTCCATGTATGTGTGAATTAGAGACATGTTCTAAATATTTGACACTCTTCTGAATATTTGCAAACTTTGGTGATAAGGCTGCCAACAGGGAAAAATGCTATTTCAAAATTCAACTTAAAAAGCATTGATTGAATCTTCTAATAGCTTGGAATTCAAAATTGAGTAAGATATGGTCACTCCTTTATGGAGCTCACCACCTAGGAAAGAAGTGTGCATCTCAAGTCATGAGGTAGGCATATTTAGTTTAGCTTTATTTGCTGAATGTCCCTTGAGTACCACTTGACTTAATAAATTCATTCCTTGCTCCAATATCTATTAAAATTTATAGATTTTAATAGGCTTTAGATAGCCTACTATTTTTCAGATTATAGTTTTTAACAAATCTAATTATATTTCAGAGAGCTGAATGTAGAGATAGAGCAAAAAATAAATATTAAGGCCACTACCCAGAAATAACCCATTTAACTCACTCTAACTGGTCACCTCACTCTCAACAGCATAATCTAAAGAAAAATGTTACAGGAAATATATTTTGAATGTTCTTCTCACTTCCCCTCCCCAACCCTCCTTCTCTCCCATACCTGCCCTTCTTTCTCAATAGTGAAAGGAGATGGCATTCTAAACTCAAAATTGTGTCAACCATTGAGAAATCTGACTGGGAAATGTAACTGGAATGAAATGGCTATAAGTTTAAAATTTGTAAACGGTATGAATAGGTATTAAATGGGGAAAAATGCCCACTTCTACTTTTAATACTGTGCACAACTTAGACTGATTTGGGGTGACATATCTCAGGTAAAAATCAACATTGCATATAGTACAAAATATTCACTGCATTTGTAAACAAAATGTAACTCCATCCTTCGTGTGACATTTGTACATTCTGACACTTCAATAGAGATATAAAATGCACAGGTATCTAAGAGATACTATACCCCATGATTTGTTATATTATTGTATAACAATAACATTTTGATGCTATATTTAATTGTGTGTTTAAGTTGCATTTATGAGTGAGCTTAGGAACATTATTTTTAATATATCACAACACTATGATCTCTCAAATAGTTCAGATCATTGCTGTTGACTATTGAGTAAAAGAGATCACGTTTGTCTTTCTTGCATTTCTACCTAGACATAATACTCTCCCTAAAGCTTAAATGACATGTGATTTTTGCTGCTTGGTTATTATTATTGCTTTTTTCTAACCTGGAAGAGTCATCAACATGTTTTGGGCAGTAGCAATTTTTTGTTTGTTTGTTTGTTTGTTTGTTTGTTTGTTTGTTTGTCTAACCTAACAGAAATATTCTCCTTCGACACTGCTTCCACAAACATGGAAAGAAAAAAAGGGTACAACTTGAGAAGAAATTATTAAATGATGTATTTATAAAAAATTTGCAGTAGTTTGATATATGGTCATATGTTGTGAACAAACTCTGAGGTAGTCTGTAAGCTTGGGTCTATCATTCATGTTAAAATGACTCTTTCACATGTGCATAAAAAACATTCTGATAACAAACATCATGTAAAGAACTATAGGACATGTAGACCTTTTGCCCTCTGTTTTGTTTATCTTTCTATTGTGTTTTCTTCTTTGGCAGCCTAATATTTAAATATATATACACACGTCTAATCTTTGTCCATGCTGTTATTTCTTTGGCTCCTCCTACCTGTGGAGTCTTCTAATTATTTGCTGTGAGTACAACTAAACCTTAAAATAAATTGATATTGAATACACCTGACTAGTGAAACACCTCCCTGTGACTCATATTTCATTTTATTTTAGCAGAATTCCAAAAAAGTTCATAAAAATCTGGTGCCTCAGACTGAGCTCTGTAATGAGTGAGCATTACTGACTATTCCTATTCTTTAGTTTTTGCTAATTTGGGTAAACTTCACACATTATCTTCTGGTAGCTTGAGGCAAAATTTCTTTCTTACTTCAGCTTCTTTTTGGACTTAAAAATTTTTATGAGGCCTGATGTTGATCGGAACACAATCAGGGAAACTGAGTATGATTTCATACTAATCTCAGATTATCTTCTATATTTCATATTTATTTTTTCAAATAAATACATGCCCAGTTTTCATACACCATAAATATTTCGTAGTTGAATTTGTGCTTCATAAAAATGGGTCAAAGAGCAACATAGACCAGAAAGTGTCAGAAGGGATAGAGTCCAGTGTCAGGCCACCCTAGCAAAACATCAAAAAGTCAGGACAAAGAAACAGGTCAGAAACCAAGGCGGCACAAAATCTACATATTGAAAGCACATGGGAAAGGACTTCTGTATTCAGTGCCAACATGTAAGGAGCTTGAAAGGTGTCGATGTTGTGCTTACAACAAAAAAAAGATGGACAAACTGAAAATCAATGACTTTTCTTAGACCTATCAGAGAACTGAGGTCTGAGGACAAACTGTTACCCCAACATCTAGAAAGACAGACACATCCAGAGAGATACACTGACCAATAGCTGTCTACATGGAGCCAAAGCACTGGGGCCATAAATTAGCAGAAATACTTAAATGGTTAAGTTGAATAAATTGCTGGCATCTGACTGTAGACTAACTAATATAAGTGAGAAACTCATGGGGGCTTTGGTATTAGAGGGATTCCACACTTTTATGGCCTTTCTCTCCAGGTAACCTACCAGGTTCGCATCATGAAGATCCAAAAAAAGTCCTCTTGTGGCTCTGGCAAAAGAAAGTGAAGAACATCCCCTGTGAAATAAGCTGAGAGCCTTCTCAGTGGCAAAGGCCCACCATCAAGAGAAAGAACTTTGCCAAAGCACAATTCTCAAACCTGGTCCCAGTTGCTGCAGTCTTTCTCTCTCACTTAAGGAAGGTGGGGGGAAGTAATATAGTCAACAGGGGTCATGCTTTCAAGGAAATAAATTGGGAATGCTGCAGCCAAGGAAGAAAGTAGAGGGCAGGGGAGAACGCACACAACCAGAGAAACTTTGTGAATGTCACAGACACGGGCCCACTACAAGACAGAGCTCCAGTATAATAACAGTGAGCTGTGGTTAAGAGAGCTGCAAGACAGAAAGTCTTTCTGGGGAGGAATACTTAGGAATGCCTGAAGGGGAAGAAAACAAAAACAAAAACAAAAAAGCAAGGACACTGGAAGAATTTGAAGGAATTTAGCATCTACAGCTTTAACAAACTCAAACACAGTCCAACACCTAATGAGATTCACATAAATGTGCATACTAAAGACCTTTTCATCAGTTTCTATTACACAGTACACCAGTTCTGGCTTTCAGCAATAAAAAAAAATTACAAAGCATGCCAAAAAGCTAGAAAAGACATGATCTGAAAGGCAAAGCAGTTATTGGAACCAGATAGAGAATTGAGATTATTTAAATTGTGAAGAGTGGAGAAATTAAGTTATTGCGGTTTCTTCTCAAGTTTTATGCAAATATGGTTTGGCAACAAAGTCATCACTCCCTAGGGATTTGACGAATTTTTGCTTGATACTTTAAACTTACATGATTTTAGTGTAGAAAGGGATCTTCACTTACTTGACCACATATAGAAGAAAATTGGCTCTGCTTTCCTTCCTTCCTTCCTTTGGTTTCTATAGATCAAATGACCGTCAGTATAATTTTGTGGCACTTTAATTAGTTTTCCATAGAAAATAGACAAAAGTCAACTTCTTACTTGGAATTTTAGAGGTAATATGTTACAAAGAAATTGATATTTTATGCAAACATATACCTGTGTCTAGACATAAGTTGTAGGTTTAAAAATCAATAAACTTAAATAAAGAGCCTAGAAAAATTATGCAATATATCTATTACATGGAGGACTGGCAAATCCTAATATCCAAATCCAATCTCAATAGCATTATTAAAAACTAAAAAAAAAAATGAACTATTGGTCATTATTTCAAGACTAGCAATTGAGAGTGCTGATACTGATAATAACTTGTATTTATCTATTCACCAATTTATTCAAAAATGATCTTGGATATATTTGGATACACCTGCAATAAATTCAGGTATTATGCAGGGCTGTGAACATACATAAAGTTAAACCCTGACTTTCAGATAATTATCATCTAGTCAATTAGATGTCCAACCTGACATTTGTCAGTTGTGGACATTCTTCGGCAACCTGGGAAGGAAAATCTCAGTGTATATTATCTGGAAAGTAATTTATACCCCACTTGCCACTATAGAAGCTGAAGGGGCAGATACTCAGATAGCTCTTCACTGGTATCTGTAAGGGACACTGATCCTGGAAAAAGTGAGGTAAATAAAAGGTGTGCTCAGGACTCATCTAAGCGTGATGTCCAAGTTTGCTGCAGCACTGCTCTAGCCAGAGAATCTTGGTGTTAGTGGAGCATTCTGCCTGGTGAACCTCTGGAGTTGCCAAATTTTCTCCCTGTTTTCCAAGCTTATTCCATCAGTGTCCTGGGAATTCTGTGAGTCACCCATGTGGTTCAAATAAATTCACTAGGTTATTTCCTTGAACAAAGTCAGCATCAATTTTCATGCTTACAAACAACACCCCCAACTTTCACAGACACAAAAACAAATATAACAGGCTCCTTATTTTTCCTTGTTCTAGGCCCTTGTTGAACATTTACAATCTGGACACTCATGTTGTTTTATTTGGAGAAATTTTCTAGAATTGATTCTACGTTTTCTTATGTTCTTCTTTCTTCATTTTCTGGATGAAGGGAGACTCTAGGGTGACAGGTGTGCAGAAAGAACAACTATCGATCAGCCTAAGCCAAGGTTCTAGGGGTGCCTTTTTTAGGAGGAAATTGTTAAAATACCTTCCACATCCCAGAAAATGTGGAGGAGTTATTTGGACCTTGGTAAGTAGTTTGGGATAAATTTATGATAAATGCAGAAAAAGTAAACCAAAAAAGAGACAATTATTAGCTCTAGGTGGAAAAACGTTATGTGGGAGAGAAAGCAAAATCATTTACAACATATGGCTCAACTGAGTTGGCAAAGTCATAAAAAATAAAAACCAAATATTGACATAATCAAAATTTTAATACAAATATTTTGAAAAAAGAAGACATGAAAAGAGTGTGCATGTGTGGTGAGTTTCGGGAGAGGAAAACATCTAAATGAATAAAGAATGTCTAAAATTGAAAAGAAAATCTAGTAGTGATATAAACAGGCTATTCTGAAAGTGGAGAAAAATACAGGAATCAGTTAGAAGAAGTGAAATTTGTTGTCCTAATGGATGGAAAATGGGGAAGGGCATGGGACTGCTGTTTTTCCCAAATAACTTTGTAAGTTCTTTGACTCTGAGCTGCATGCACTTATAAAACCACAGAATGTTGCAAATCGAAGTTACAAAGTGTCAGTGATTTAAATTTTGTTCTGCATTTAACTCTTCATGTTAATTTTATTCTATAGGAATTTTTTCCTACTATTCTTCGATGGCAAATAAAACTAGTGATAGTGGAGCACTACTTTTTATTCATTCAAAACAACAGCATACAGTACATAAAGGCAAACATTTGCATGCCCTACAAAAACCAAGAATCCAAAATTACACACTAAAACTGGAAAAGTGTTCTATATAGGATGACCATATAACTTATCACTCAAACAGGGACAATAGGAAATAAAATAGGATTATCTAGGCATTTATCACCCATATCCCCAAATAAGACCTTTCCTTACAACATCTTACAATGTAGTTAGTGCTCTGAATCTGGAAATATACAATATGTAAACCAACGTTGAAGATTTATAAAATTTCCTTAGAAAGCATTGTGGTTAATTCTAGAAGCCACTGTTCTGCCTGTGGGTCACTAGCAATAGAGAAATTTAAAAAACAAGCAAACAAAAACTCGTTTTTAGTTTTCAGGTAAATGTACAAGTGCACAGAGACTTGGCTGGAATAATTCCAATTAACAGACCAGTGAAAAAAATACTTAAGTTATGCAAAACCCTGAATGTGAAGGTTAACACTTTCTAGATATTAAATTTTAATAGTAGCCAAACTAATAATAATAAAACAATGACATTACATTTTTACGTTGTTATATATTCTTCAAAGATTTTCTTTTATCACTGTCGTGGAAAGAAGCTATTATTATTCCATAATATCTTCCATCTTGCTGAAATTTCATGCAAGCAGTACAAAATACAGCACATTATTATAAATAAAAGAGAAGCAGTTTGATTACAGTGACCTCTAGTTACAATGTGGACTCTCCCAATTTATAAAATTACTGTAATGCAGCTATAGTTTTTATGTTATACAGTTCTATATGAAGCAACATAACTTGGATGTTTACAATAAAAGCAAATCTATTAAAATTATTTTCATTTTATCTTATCTTTTAAATTGATAGTGTATTTTAAATTTATATGTATAATATTTCAGTAATAAACTGAATTACTTAAAACAGTGTATAAATTTTAATTTTACTAACTGAAAATTATATCATCACTAACCTGCCTCCCATCCATAATCACTATTACAAGTTAATAAAATTTCTATTTATTTCCTCTGCATAACATAAAGCCTTTTAAATAAAATTTGAAGGTCTCTCTGACGATAATATAGTAAATACATAGTCACTGTAGGTTAATAAGATGTGCTCTTTCCTTGACTAAACTGTGTACTCTATAATGTCATGTAACAAACTTACCTACCTTATTATCACACAGTGATTTCCTTTAGTTGATTACTTTAATGTAAATATTAAAGTAATAGCATTCAAAGGAAGCATAGATTTTTATTTAATGTTGTATTACACATCAATATAAATTACATACATTAAAAAAAAAAAAATCTTAAGAAGCATCTTGCTTCCAAAGCAGTAACTTGCAAAAACAGATTTAAAGCATAATTTATTTCAGCTCTGATCTTTTATTCTGTGGATCTGTTTTGAACAACCAGAATATCAGGCACAAAAGATTACAGGAAAAAAACGTACAGTAGGTAGAGCTCCAAAACTCTAGTGAATTGGATCTGATATTAAAGAGACTACAATGAAAGTGCTTTGTTAATAAAGATGTCCAGTGAGAGAAAATGAATGAATAGAATTTCATCAGTGTAACATCTGAGAGTGTAACAGGAGAAACAGGAGCGGTCGGAGAATTTTCAGCAGGACTTAGGATGGTTTCAAATTCCTGAAAAAATCCTGAACTCCACAGAAGAAGAATACAGAGGAAAGAAGAAGGGACAAAGTAAACAGTTCTCATAAATATTTTGAGTGAGAGTTTTTTAAAAAATTAAAGCAACCATGGAAAAAGAGATAAGTTCAAAATGTTCTGGAGGCTTTGCAACACTTGAGTGGTTTGCCACTAAAGTTTTCTGTGAAACTCTGGGTAAATACCACCAGAATGGTGACATCTGGCTGCACTATTCACACCCCCAATAACTATTTTCTCTATTAAAACAGGATTTATATTTCTCCATATTGCAATTGTAGAAATGTTGTCCTTCTTGCCTATATTAATCACGGAGAATTCGGTTATTGGAATCCTCCAGAAAGCAATATTTAGATTGTCTTCATCTTTTAAGAAAAAGAAATAATTTATCTTTTAAATGATGCTAAATTTGCTCCATCATGCAAATTCGCTATGGAATCTTTCATAGATATGACATGACAGAAGATAGTTTTCTGGTAAACTACATTTTAATGTTGTTAATGATCACTATATTTGATCATAACCATTGTGGTTTCAAGATGACCTGGACAATTTTCTTCGGTTACACAAATACCTTTCATTGTTTGCCTACAATACAGAATTTATAAAATAGCAGGTATGGTCTCTAATTCCTTCAACTGTCATTGATGTCACTAGGGCTGTCTTTGAATTGTGAAGCAGGAGAAGTTTCTCTTTGTATCTTCTTATTCTTTGATCCCTTTGCCTCCCTGCCCTCTCAATACTCTTTCCCCTCTCAAATTTCTACCCTACCGCTCTACACCACCTTCTAATCATCACTCTTTTTTATGTATTCAAGTTTTACATAATTTTTTTTTAAATACTAATAATACCTAGGTACCTGACCCTTTTGAGATAATTTATTAAAAATAATTCTAAAAAGTAGGGAAAAAATGAACATCAAAAACATTAAGTTATTTATTCCTGGAACATCTAATACAGTTGCTCATAAGGCTAGGCCTAGTATGGTGGCATGAAGTCTGTACAGAGTCAGAGATGAATTTACTTGAGAATAGAAAGGGGAGAGATTTTGCCATCACACTTATCTTCCTTTTGACTAGTTATTTACTCAACTGCCAGGCACTCTTCTAGGATATGCTCATATAGAAGATTCTAGAAGCTGGGAGAGAAAGAACTAATAACGTAAATCCACCCCATATTCACTTTTTAGTGGGTTAACAAGAGACATCTTGGAATTCACTGTAGTCAGCATGTGTTGGTAAACTCCCCAGCTTCAAGGTTTGCCTTCCCTCTTCTAACTACACCCTGAATTGCCCATTAGTGGGCTTTGACCCCACCCCCAGCTCTACAGATGAACCCTTAATTGAATTAAGCCCATTTCATTCTTTCTGGCCATGATGCCTGTTTAACGATGAACAAATAACCAAATTTCTTTGCTCTCTTAGAGAAGAAAATTCTCTACCACACAGAAACAAGGACGTGAAATTGCCAACAGTTGTTGGCAGCACTCTTGGAAACACAAGGGGAAAACCTGCGTGAGAGTTAAGCCAACACTAGGAAAGTGGATCCAAAACTGTACAAGGGGATACAGAAACCAGCTTATGCCATCCTAATCCCATGCCCGATAACCCTTGCCTGGAGTTTGATCTCCCCTGGATTGTCCTGCTACATGTCTCAGTAAGTTTTCTTTGATGTGTAAGATAATTAGAGTCAGATTTTCTTAAACAGTTCTGTCAAGAACGTTCTCTAGGTAATACAGTATTTTTCCTATCAAGTGAGTAAGTTCAATCAACTTGTATCCAAGGTCAACATTAGGTAGTAGGGAGAAATTGTACAAAGATTCATGTGAATAATTGCCGTCATTCATTTGCTCAGATCAAGTAGAAAGTTTAGACTCTAGTCTTTGGTCTACGAGAGAAGGTTGGGTAGTTGACATAAACATCTTCTCTTTTGTCATCCGTGTGTTCATTGATAGAGATGGGACTTCTGTAGTTGTTGGCTGCCTAGATAGACAGATAGCAAGGGGTGTCAATAATGTACTGAAATTCAGCAGTTAATAAAGACACTCAAGACCTAATTCAATTCAACTATGATATAGGTCAAACTTCCTTTACAAGTAATTTCATAAAACATCCTCTTTGTTATATGGATCTTCTGTTAGAAATTACATTCTCAATTTGCATGACTCTGAATGAGATGCAACAGAACCTAATCTAGATTATCATTTTCTACATTGTCTTGTGAATTACCTATTTTGAAGTAGAACTCTCTCTCCCAATGTTAGCTATTTTGATAAGAACAATTATTTTCATTTTTTATAGGGAAAGTCTAGTATATTATATCCTCATAGTGGGTACCCATTAATGTCTGTTGAATGAATGTC
The DNA here is from genome assembly GCF_027409185.1 of Cynocephalus volans. Classification (NCBI taxonomy): domain Eukaryota; kingdom Metazoa; phylum Chordata; class Mammalia; order Dermoptera; family Cynocephalidae; genus Cynocephalus; species Cynocephalus volans. The sequence continues at coordinate 64,349,764 of NC_084472.1, forward strand.
TTAATAAATAAATATTTTTAAAGTACACAGTGTCCTATCTTAAAAACAAGCAACAAAAGCAAAAGAATCAAGTAGGTCTAACTTATCTACCTTTGACAGTCTAGCTTACTATCTGTTTTTAATCATCCTTCAAAATATCATTATTTACAAAAGCCTAAAAAGTTGGATACTAATGCAGATAGTTGCAAAGTTCCTTTCCTCCCCCAAAATTCACAACCATAAATTTGGCTTTGGATTGCCTTAAGAGGATAAAGGGTTAAAGATGAAGAAGGCAATCCAAAATTTATACGTGAGAGAGCACCGTCTCATCATGCAACAAAGTACAGATGAAATAAAGCAAGGCTTCTCGATTCTGTGGTTGGGGCCAAAAAAGAAGCCATGTTTTTTTGCCAGGAAACAAACAAAAACTTGTGTTGCAAAAGTTACTACTTAACAAAAGAAAAAAGTTAAACTGATAGATTATTAAGAAATCTGAAGCACACCTATTGGATTGCCGGAAACTTTTAGGATTTGACTTGGGGACCATGTAGAATTCTATTGCAAATAACTAAAAGAGAAATTGATATACTTTTGGATGGAATTTGAGGGGTGTTTTTCTTAGTCTGGGCTGCTGCAACAGAATACAACAGATTGGGTGGCTTAAACAATAAACATGTATTTCTCACAGTTTTGGAGCCTGGGAAGTCCAAGATCAAGTGTCTGGTGGGACCTGCTTCTTGGCTTGCAGGTGGCTGTCTTGTCAGTGTTTCCTCACATGGCAGAGGGCCGAGAGAGGAAGCAAACTCATGTCTCTTTTTACAAAGGCACTAATCCCATCACCTCTCAAAGGCCCCATCCTCTAATATCTTCACATTAGGGGTCAGAATTTCAATATATAAATTTGGGTGGGGGGGAAACAAATATTCAATGTTTTATTGTGAAATTTGGTAAACAGAATAATATGTGTTAAAGAGACATATTTGACCTATAGTGAAAACAATGAGCGTGAAAATAAGCATCTTTATCTGCAAACCCAGAAGGAAATTTCTACTCTTTTAATTAAACAATAGCAGACAGGAACAAGGTAGAGTGAGAAGGAGAAGTTTACAGTTCATCAAACTCCTACAGCCCAGAAGAAAATTCTTTAGCTTTATAACCTAATTTAATCATCCATTAATTAGTAAATTAACTTTAAAGGTAATAATAATAAATATCACGCATTTTGCTCTCCTATGTGCTTGCTATGCTTCTGAGTCTTTTATGTAGTTTAATTTAATTCTCACAATAACCTTATGACATATAAATATGATTATGCCTGTACTGGTTTGGATAGTGTCCTCTGAAAATTGATGTTCTTTCCAGAACCTCAGAATGTGGACTTATTTGGAAATAGGATCCTTACAGATGTAATTAGTTAAATTAAGATAAGGTTATATTGGAGTAGGGTGGGCTCTTAGTCCAGTATGACTGGTGTCCTTGTCAGAAAAGAACAGACACAGACACACAGCCACACACGAGAGAATTCCATGTGAAGACAGAGGCAGAGATTGGAGTGATGTGTCTAAAAGCCAAGGACTGCCAGCAGCCACCAGAGTCTAGGAGAGAAGCATGGAATGGATTCTCATCCCAAGAAGAAACCAGTCCTTATGACACCTTGTTTTAGATTTTAACCCTCCAGAAATGTGAAAGAAAAACTTTCTGCTGTTTGAAGCCACCTAGTTTGTAGTAGTTTGTTAATGCAGCCCTAGGAAGCGAATACAGGTAATGCACGGTGTTGATTGTTATTATGTCAGTTTAATTGCTCCTTTATTTATATTAACATAAAAAACTTAGTTTCAAAGGGTATTAAGAATAGGAGAATAGCTCAGAGAATAACTGTTTCCTCAAATTGCTGATACCTGAATTATGGGCAACTGTTGGGCCAGGTTATTGAAAGGAGAATAAAAAATAAGATTGCTAACTGCAAGACTGACTTTGCAAGACACTTATGAATCACAAAAGGGGAAAAATGACAATTCTGTATAAACTTACCCTCTTCTGTGTATCCCAGGACTCTTTAAACAGGGCTCTTTTCTGTCTCCGTCTCCTTGTGGAAGACATATTCAATAGAGGATATGAAGATATTATACTTCAGCACGAGCATTATTTCAAACACTCTGCACCTCATTGTCCCCCCAGCCCACACGCACTTGCTAAATATGTTGAAGTAGCTCTTCACAGGTGCTTTATGCACAATTTTTCAAAATGCTATTGGCATAAAGTTTTTCATTTTCCCTACCTGCTCCAACATGCTCACAGATGGTGAGGACAACCACATGGTTATCCATCTGCTGTGCATTAGCAATCAATTGCAGTGATTTTACTAAAGAATGGTTCGTTGTGGGTTATTTCATAAATGGCTTACAGCCTTCTCTAAACAACCTTGGGCTTAGAGATTTTTCACAATTAAAACTTTTTAAAGTGCCAACAGTATAACTTCTTGGATGACAATGATAATATAATGAAGCTTCATAAAATCTTCCAGGTGTTATTCTAAATCACCTGTGAGGATTATTTTACTGAGATTTTATCAAAACTCTATATTTAACAAATTAGGAAACTGAAGTGTACGGAGGAAGTAACTTGCCCCAAATCCACAGACCTCCCTCTTTATTATCAGCCTCCATTACTTCTGGAGTCACTCTGCTATAGCTGAATGTACCAACTAGAACCACACTATTCAATAAACTCTCTACAATTCCAATAAAACCTATAAAAACCTAGCTTCAGGAGGAATCTTAAAAGAGAAAATACAAGAGAAGAAAAGAAGCCACTGTAATTAATGCTGTCAATGAAAAACTATATCCAAGTATATGAAAATGATTATCATGGGGTGAACGAGACAACCACATTTTCATCTCCCCAAAGAAAAGAGTCTTATTAAACAAAAGGAGATGGGTTATGTGCAAAAATGTAGTGCTTTTTTTTAAAAGATGAGGTTGTAATTCCTTTATGGATATCTTAAAAATAAGATAGTCTCTCTCCAAGGAAAGGTTTTTCAGGTGATGGATATCAACTCTAATGGTCTCTGCTAGTCACTTTGAAATCCTCCCACTGTGTCAATATAATCTTTCCTTATTCTATGTTCATTTGTTTACTTACTTATTTGTTATTTTTAAACCAATTATTCCTTAATTTATTTACTTATTCTACATGTAAATTTATTATGTGCAAGGCACATTTCTGGGTGTTTTACATAAATTAAGTCACTTACTCCTCAAAAGAAAATTATGCTATAAATACCATCATCCTCTTTTCACAGATGAGAAAATGGAGACACAGATCTAGGACCTTTGATATCTCATAATATATTGTTCACTTTCCCAGATAGGTCCAAATTTGGACATACACACACACACACACACACACACACACACACACACACACACACACTCTTAAATAAGCCTAGCATATAGAATGTGATAAAAGAAAAAAAAAAAAGAACATGAAGCTTAGAGTCAAATGATCTGTGTTTAACTTGTGCTCTGCAATTTTCCAGTTGAATTATCTACATCTCTAAAGTTCATCCTTCTCATCTATACAATAAGGACAGTAAACAGATCGTGGTCTGTTCTACATTGACCACACATTCCAGTTACCTGGGACTAAGGACTTTTCCAGGATGAGGAATTTTCAGTGCTAAAACCTACAAAGTCCCAGGCAAACCAAGGCACCCTATGTGTTGTGAACATCAATACAACAAATGTAAAAATTTTACGACAAATGTTAAAATAAGCTCCTAAGATATTTCTCGCTAAATATCAAGTTTCTCCCTACAAACGCAGGTGTCAGTCTGTAGCATGTATTTTGCACGCCCACCAGTGCTACGCACTTCCCCTGGCCATGCTCACTTACTAGTGTTCCTGTTCTTATCTCTGAAATCCACACAAGCAGGAGCTGAGAAGCTGCTCCCGACACCCCTGGACACACAGGCAACTAGGCACTGGGGTGAAGTAAGAACTCGGTTTGGTTGGGGTGCGCTGCACTGTATGATTTATTTTGCCTCCTATCCGAAGTTGCAGAATTATCCCAAACAGTCAGTAAAACAGAGTGCAGGAGGTCAATGTTGAAGCCCTTGGGTCATTTTTCAAAATATTCTTATTTGAAGTAACAACCACGAACTGACACTCATGACAAGTTAGAAAGAACACGCGCTTTTCCTTTGCGGTGTTTGTCCACGATGACGTATTCAGGTCCACTAATCTCCTTTTTATCCCATTTAACCAAAGGGGACAATACATTCTACCGCTCCATTTAGCTATTCATGTCAAAGTGATGGCTTTTCATGAAGCAAAATCCATCATGTCTGACATCTGTGACCCTCCGGAGATCCATTCTGTCACTGTCTCTCCCTGTCATGTTGCCGTGTCCCCGTGCCTCCTCCTGCCCTCTCTGCCCTCGGCTCATTCTTTATCAACCAGAGTGAAGCAGTAGAGAAACCCTCGGTGCCACTAACACTCGGGGTCCTTACCTCAGTTTGCTAATTTCTGGTCGAGGAAGGATTTGAGTGCAGCCCATGACGGGGAAAAGGGTAAAACGACTGTCTCGTGTTTCAATTTAATCAGACAAATGCTTATGGAGCACCTGCTATCTGGACAGATTAGTGTTAAATGCTATCAAACACTAAAAAATGAATAACACACAATCCCTGACATTATGAAAAGAAGGGAAGACGAGCCTGAAAAAGATACAAAGCAGGACGCGAGGAGCAGCAGGGAAGAAGCACGCGGTGCTTCCAGATGGCCACATCATGTCTATTTGCAGAACAGACCTCACAGAGGGGACAGGTGTCCCACACCTTGAACGATGCACAGGATTAAGGCCAAATATGGAGAAGCAGCATTTTAGTAGCGTAACAAAAGGGAAGAGAGTTGGGTGTGTCTAAAGAATGAAAGTCGCAGTTTTAACAAAATTTGTCATCATCAAGGGAGTAAGTAAAGTAGAAAATGTGAATGAAAATTAGGCTGTGGTCAGAACGTAGAAAACCTTGGATGACAGAGTTAGTGAGTCTTAACATTATTCTGGTAGTGGTAGGAAGAAAATAGATGTTAAACAGCAGGATGACACACCAGCCCAGCTTTCAGAAGAGGAACCAGGAAAAACTGATGCGTTAGGAGGAGAGGACACGTCTGAGAGCAGCAGAGCAGATTGGAGAGTTTCACTCAAATGAAGTGAGAGTAACAACGGCCTCCAAAGAGGCAGAGGCCAAGGATGCATGTGGCCATTAGGAAGAGAAACCTACTGGGAAGTGTATTAACACGCCGTGTGTGTGTGTGTGTGTGTGTGTGTGAGTGTGTGTGTGTGAGTGTGTGTGTGTGTGTGTGTGTGTGTGTGTGTGTTTGGTAATTTTACTGAGGAGACGGACATACTCCTTTACTGAACAACCATATATTAAATATCTAGGACATGTCAGACACACAAAATACAGGCATCAAAAGTGTGCTCCCTCCTCCCTTAAGAAAACATGTTAGTTGGATCACAGTATAAGGAGTAATTCCAACCCGATGTGATTACAGTTAAGAAATACATAAATACCTAAACTAGTGGGTTGATAAACATCAGAGAGCTAGAAGGAAAAGAAAGGGCTAACCAAGCACACTCTAGAAAATCTGCAAGTGTTTGTTAGGAAACTTTAGCAGAGGCCCAATGGCCACCTACTCTCTCTAAGGTTGCCCCTTCCAACTCCTTTGTTTTTGGCAATTTTTAGTAATAGCACCTAGATTGCTTTTTTCAGAGAATATACAGTACAACTATTTAAAATTATGTTGTTTGCTGATTAGAATGTGAGCTTCATTACATCTTGTTCACCATTGTACTCAATAAATATTTCATGAATGAATAAATTAAGGTATTATTATTGTTAAAACTTGTTCTTCCCCTTCTCAGAATCTCTGTGTCTCCTGTTTCTCTCTCTCTCTCTCTCTCTCACACACACACACACACACACACACACACACCTCTCAACCCCCACTCCTCACTGGCAGGTTTTTCCTTGAGGTGGGAGGAAGGTAAACAGGGTGGGAGACAGAGCAGAGGCATCGGGGCAGACTGTGAATTCCTACTAGCAATTTTTTTATATTTACTTACCTACTTTCTTTCATTGGACATGTTCATGGCATAGAGTTTGCTGCTTCAGTACATGCATATATTGTATAAGGATCTAATCAGAATAGTTAGCATATCTAATCACCTGAACATTTGTCATTTCTTTGTGGTTATAACATTCAAGATCCTCCTTCCTGGCCATCTTGAAATATACAATACAGTGTTATTGTCTTTTGTCACCTTTGAGCACCAGAAGTTACTCATCCCATCTAACCATATCTTCGTAACTTTGTACTGGTCGACCAACCTTTCCCATTCCCATCTCCTCCCCCACCCCACCCCACTTTCCTTGCCTCTGATAACCACTATTCTACTCTCTATTTCTTTCTCTCTTTCTTTTCCTTTTTAATTTGTTTTTCTTAATTGACCCATGATAATTGTATGTACTTATGGAGTACAACATGATATTTAGGTACATTTATGCTGTGTGCAATGATCATATCAGGGTGCTTAGTATATCCATCACCTCAAACATTTGTAATTTCTCTGTGCTGAGAGCATTCAACATCCTCTCAACTAGCTACTAAAGTTACACAGAAATTGGTTGTTGACTGCGGCCTCCCTATATTGCTATAGAACATTGGATATTATTCTTCCTGTCTGTCTACACTTTTGTATGCACTAATCATCCTCTCGCTATCTTCCCCTCCCCTCTCCCCTTGCTTTCCCCTCTAATATTACCACAACTACTTCTCCTCCTTTGTGTGAGAACAGTACTCATATATATACTCATATATATTTGCATTTGAATGCTGAGACAGCTTAACAAATTATTGGGTTATTAATAGAGAACCTCTAACATCAGAATTACTCAGCATAAACAAGATTTAGGACAAGTTGCATTACTCACCTGTTACAAGCAATGACAATGACAGTGGTAATTAGGATAACAACCAACAATAAAACTGTCCCTCCAGCCATGAAGAGGACATATTGGTGATTGGTTTTACCTAGGAGAAAAAAATATATAGCAGGAATTAGGAATTCAACTAAATCCAGAAAAAAAGGAAGGTGGGAAAATGGGGAAAGGGTATATTAATCATCATAGAGTAACAATTAAAAGCAAAGAATCCATTTTTAAAAACAGGATGAGCTTAGTCTTCCAAATATCTCTGACTCCTCACAGATTTTTATTAGCTCCTTGATTAAGCTGGATTTAACACCTAAAAAGACCAAGAATTTAGAGCATATGTTCAACACAGATATCACTTCATTCTAATAAGCTCATGATCACGTACAAAAAATCTTTTGTAGGCCAGAAAAAAGCTATTAAAATAGTTCCATAAATGAAGATGGAAAATTTGTTACTCCAACTCCATGTTTAACTGGACATTTGCAATGGTCCAGGAATCTGAACTACTCATCCGGGGTCTTTCTCTATCAGGGTAATTGACCTCCAGCAAATTCCTGATGCTTCATTGTAGGTGTTTCTCCATCTATCAAGTAATGACAGTGACAGCAGCTCTAATTATATCACATAATTGTGGTGAGAATCTAAGAAGTCAATATTCAAAAGACGGATGAATCACTGTTACAGTAAGATCTCCTCTGGAGGAGATCCCAGGGAAGTCAGAGACCATTTGCTCTTTCGATTATGTTCTCCTGTCCACGGTACACCTCGCCCACCTGCAGCCACAGAGTACTCCATTAAGTGCTTCACACATAGGAGAAATTCCATCAAAATCTGCTGCTGGAGAGAATGGGATTGGATTGAAACCTAACAGTTGTCTTTATTTTCGTCTCTCTTTGGGACAGCAAACTTGCTGATCTCCCCCCACAGGAGGAGGCAGGCTGTCAGAAGACAGATCCCTCCCTCATGATACTGACGCTCAGATGCTTTCCCTGTGATTCCCAGGCTATCTGAAATCCCATTGCAACCCGAAAATCAAGCTCCTCAACCAGTTCATTGCCATCTTTTCCTCAGATATATTTTTCTTTCTAATCCGCTAAGTAGGTGCAATTTTTTCTTCGTGATAATAACTCAAAGTCTAAACCCACTCATTCTTTTATAGGTTCTACTGCAAAAAGAAACTAAGACCAATAATAAATGTTATTTTTATTTTCAAAACTTTTACCCTAGATTCCACATATAGGTGAGATCACAGAGTATTTTTCTTTCTGTGCCTGGCTTATTACACTCAACATAACATCCTCCAGGGTCATGCAGGCTGCTGCACATGACAGGATTTCCTTTTTGTTAAGTCTGCATAGAATTCCATCGTGTACATATACCACACTCTCTTCATTCATTCATCTGTTGATGGAAACTTAAGTCAATTACATACCTTGGCAATTGTGAATAATGCTTTAATGAACATGGGTGTTCAAATATCTCAAGACACTGATTTTATCTCCTTTGTATATGTACCCAACAGAGGAATTGCTAGGTCATATGACAGTTCTATTTTTAATTTTTTGAGGAACCTCCAAATGGTTGTACATAATGGTTGTACCAATTTGCGTTCCCACCAGCAGTGTATCAAGGCTCCCTTTTCTCCAGACCCTCACCAAAACTTGTTATTTCTTGTTTTTTTTTGATAATAGCCATTCTAACAGGTGTGAGGTGGTATCTCATTATGGTTTTGGTTTGCATTTACCTGATTATTAGTGATGTTGAGAATCTTTTCCTATGCCTCTTGGCTAGTTTTATGTCTCCCTTGGAAAAATATCTATTCAGGTCCATTGCCTGTTTTCAAATTTCTTTTTTGTGTTGTTGTTGTTGTTGTGATATCCTGCCATTTGAATAGCATCTTTTCTTATACCTGCTGTCCAGTTTTATGTCTTCTTTGGAAAAATATCTATTCAAACATTGTTTTTTGTTCTGATATCCTGTCATTAGTGACAGCATAGATTAACCTGGAGGACATTGTGCTATGTAAAATAAGCCAGACACAGAAAGACAAATACTGTTTGATCTCACTTGTATGTGAAATCTAAAAAAAGCTGAATTCATAGGTGCAGAGAATAGACCAGTGGTTGCTGGGAGGTGCAGAAAATGCATCAAATGCAGGTAAAAGGGCTCAAACTTTGGGGATGAACAAGCTCTGGGGATCTAATTTACAGCATGGGTGGTGATGGATGTATTAGTTAATTTGATTATGGTAATCATTACACGTTGTTTATATATATCGAATCATCACATTGCATACCAAATATATTCAATCTTAATGTGACAATTATATATTTAAAAGATTTTTAAAAGCAATTGTCTTCTTTAGGTTTCTAGTATTTTCCAAATTTTCTAAATGATGTTTTAACTTTTGTAATCAAGGTGGGGGAAAAGGCAGTACAAAAATGTAAAGGTCTGGATGCTCAAAACAGAACATCTGTCAAATTTTAGTCGTTATATTTAAAGTGCAGGATGCAGAGACCTTCTTAGTAGCAGACTCAAAATCCTTGAGAATTAAGATGACGTTCTTTATTAAGCTCTCCATTATATGGGTTTAGAAATAGAATCCACTTGAAAGTACAACCATTTGTGTCATGCTGTTTAATTATAAATTCTGACTTCAAATGCATTTTGAAATATGTTACTATTTTTCACCTGTCCTAGTAAATGTTTGACCTGTTGGAATTAGATCTGTTTATTCATTCAGTCATTAAACACATAGTATTTTACAGTGTACCATGTACCTGGTACGATAGATAGTGTGGTGGATAAAAACAAATTTGATATCTGATGTAATGGAGCTTATATTGTTTTTGAAAAGTCCTGAACAATTTTAAAACAGGAGTGAAACAAGAATTTTTCCTTAAGAAATAAAGTAAAATCACAGGGGTCAGATATTCAGTCCCACTCCAGAGATGCTGCAATCTAGAGCATCCCAGCCTATAGTTGGTACTGATTCTCACTCCTTTCCCTGCCTCTATCTGCTGCTTTCATGTGAATGTCCAGAACTTAAAATCAGGCTTGTGTAGCCATGCACCTTGCTGGGTCCTGTATGGCTGGGGGGAAAAGGAGGAAAGGAAAAAGGAAAAGGAAAGGAGGCAAGTGGGTATGGATGCTTTGGGGAGTTAATCAATAGCTCATAACCTTCACTTTTTTCCTTAAGCTCTGCTAATAGAACTTAGGCTGAGTAATGCCAGCCTTCAAGCCCTTCTCTTAAAGAAAGAATTGTCTGATTTTAGGGGCCACTTTTTTGCTGGCTTTTTTCACTTACATCCCAATGCTGTGTTGATTCATCGGAGGACAAAAGTGTCTTGAACCATAAAGCCATTATTTTTCCTCCCATCACAAAAGGTAAATACAGTTAAAACCATTGAAAGCAAGTCAGTGAAACATATAAATGAATAATTTACTCCAGGATTGTGACCCTCCAGGCTACATTTCTGCCAGTGACAAGTATTAATGGCTGAGTTATAAACCCTTAGAAAAGACGTAGGATAAAAATGCTGCCCAGTCCTTTCCTGGCAGGCAAGAGCAAGCCATTAATGCCTACTGCTTACCTTTATTAGAATTTAGGGTGGAGTTAGGGAGTAAAGATACCAAGCAACTTAGAACTTAAGAGCTGGACCAAATAGCATGTTAGGAAAAATGCACAGAACCTGAGCCTCTATCCTGTGGGGTTGGTAGGGAAATGCAAATTAAGACTACAATGAGACATTACCTCACACCTGTTAGGATGGATGGCTTTTATCAAAAAAATGAAACATAACAAGTGTTGGCAAGGATGTGGGGAAAAGGGGACCCTTACACACTGTTGAAAGACAAATACCACATGACTTCATTTACATGCAGAATCTAAAAAAGTTGAACTCATAGAAGTAGAGAGTAGAATGATGGCTACTGCCCAGAGGCTGGGCAGGAGGGTGGAGAGGGACGGAAGAGGAGTTGTTGATCAAAGTACAAAGTTTCAGAAAGTCAGGAGGAAAAAGTTTTGCGATCTATTGCACAGCAGGGCTACGTAGTCGATAGTAATGTACTATATATCTCTAAATACCTAAGAGTAAATTTCAAATGTCTCACCATAAAAACAATAGGTAAATGAAGTAATAGATATGTTAATTAGCCTGATTTAATCATTCCACAATTTACCCCATAAATGTATACAATTATGATCTTATTTTATTTCATTAAAATTAAAATTTTATTTTAATAAAAATAATAGTAATTTTAAAATGTTTAAAAGAGAAGCAGAAATATTCAATTTCAGTCTATGTCCAGATGGAATATACAGTGAGTGAGTTCACTTAGTGCAGATATGGGTGAGCTGACAGATTTAGCATTATAAGATCATTCCAACTTTTGACTCCATGTGATGCAAACAAATATGCAAACTTTGGCCCACATTAGACGTTGGTTTGCTGGAAACACAAAGATTGAGAAGGGAAGTCGTGTGGCCTAGTCTTATCTTCTAATTCTTTTCTCTGCAAGACCTCACAAAGGACCTTTAATCTCTTAGACACTTTTTTTTTGGTAACTGAAAAATGATGATAAAATCACCTCCAAGGGTACTATAGGACTTAAACAACACATGTAGAGGTGCTTTCAATGTTTTAAGCACCATGTAATATGTTATTAATAGTGCATATTATTATACACATATCTTATACTTGTACAACACATCCAAGTTAGTGTTATATAAATATCTTTCTTTTCATGTTGAAATGCCTTGCTCCTGTAGCTAAGTTCACCTTCCTGGAGAAGGGCAGAGATAGTGTTAATAAACATAAATAAAATAATTGTAGCTTTGGAGGACCACTGGAAATAATGGTAGCCCAAAATTTGTTGAACTTTCCTGTATGCCTGAAATATGCATCAAGTGAATACTGATATGGTGATATTATTCCAAGTTTTCAAAGGTCAACTTTCCTTGTGCAAATCAGTTTTATACTCTTTGGAGTATATTTTGGAAACCTTTCCCAGTTTTACGGTAAGAAGGTCCTAGGGAATAAATCATGTCGGAGAATTAAAGGGCCACATCAGCCTCTAATCCTTCTTCTAAGTAAATAGCAACTGCCCTTTCTCAGAATAAAAGTATTATCAGATTTAAAATGAGAAACATAATACACAGAGAATTCTGAATAATTTTCCTGTCATTATGGAGCAAACCAATGAGGGAAGCATGTTTCCAACATGATGTACAAATTTTGCTACAATTTACCTCTCTTGATAGAAAATAGTTTCCCGAACAACTTAAGAATTTTAAAACATTGCAAATAAATGACTGCATTTGCTGCATTTTCTGGTTCTGTAAGGGGGCATTATGCCATGGAGACTATATAGATGCATCAAAAGTCAGATGTCAACAACTGCACACAGTGTACTCACTTTCTTAGTGACTCAGTGTGCAGAAGACAGTTCATGTAGCAGGCCTGAGACTGCAGTCCTTAGAACCGCTGCTTACAAAGGTGGCCCTTGACTAATGTGTGGGAACTTAGAGTTTTGTAGACTTCTGTCATTCCCTGACTGATAGGGTGGTTTATTGTGTCTCAACTGTATATATACAAACAATGGGAGTAGCTGAGGTGGAAAAGGCAGCCACTGGGCCTCAGGCAGCCGGGAAACTTGTGGACCTTCCTCTTGCCATCTCTTAAGGGAGGACCGCTGCTGGTGGCCGGTCGTGGGGGGTGACCGCCACTTTGCCCTCGGCAGGAGAGGCTGCCTCATTTACAGGCAACAGCTTTGAAGTGTGGAGCAGGAAAAGAACTGTTTCTTAGCTGCAAAAGCGAGTCTCGAAACAGGGAACACGGCACCAGGGCTGCTGTGGATGCAGCCAGGATCCCAGAGGCTGGGGCCGCGCTGAAGGCGGCCTGCTGCCCTATTCAGGATTCGAGGTTTCAGGCCGGCATTAAAGAAGATTCCTGGGAGCACCCGAGCCGCACCGTGACTGAACAGCCCGAGGCGGCAGCGGCCGAGAACTGGGAAGGTGACGAACCAGAGGCAGAGAGTGAGCGCCCGACCTGGCACAACCCTGTGAGTGGCCCCTGGACCAGCCCTGTTTGGGGGGCTGACGCCCACCCAGCTCCCGCCTGCATCACCAGGCCACTCACCGCCCCGGTGCTGCCTCCATTTTCCCAGGTGCGGGCAGCTCTGCCCGGCTCAGCCGTCACTGAGCCTTCCTACTTGCCTGGCCCGGCATGGGGCTTTCCGGAGCCTGCGGGCAGGCCTCCCCTCCCACTCCCTCCGTGGTTCTCTGGCGGGTTGGTGGCAAGGGGCGTCCCGGCCAGTGTCGGGAGGGCAAGGGAGTACAGGCGGGCTGACTGTCACTCCAACACACCCTGGACTCCGGCCCCCGGTAAACTTCCTGTTACTGGGAAGCAGATACCATCTCTGTGGCCACCAGTTGGGAAAAAAGCCTAACGAATTTCTGGTTGGGAACAGTGTGGTAGGAGAGTTCCCAGGTCCGCTTGAACCTGCCGGAGAGCTGGCTGCAGGCAGGCGCTAGACTCGGTTTACACAGGGGGGATACAAAGGTGAACAAGTCCCGAGAAAGATCTACACAGTGCTACAAAGGCACCCAGAGCGACCGGTCGTCTGTACCTAGCAGAAACCTGGTAGACTTCCTGGGCGAGGCGGTGCCAAGCAGGGTCTTGAAGGCCCAGCTGATAGACGAGGGTTGCAGAAGACACGCCCCAGCCCAGCACAGTGCGCACAGATTGAGGAGACGTGCAGCCAGGGAGGCGGAGACTCGACAGAAACCACACACCCTGAGGGGTTGCCACTGCACGATCCAACAGCCTGGGCCAGAGCACACGGAACAGGGAGAAGTCCTGCACAGGAAGTGAAAGCTCAACAGCGATCACACACCCTGTGGTACGTGATCCACCAGCCCAGCAGAGTCCAAGCTGACCAGAAAGGTGACTCCCCAGAGAAGCCCAAGACCTGAGGCAACCACACACACAAGGCACTAGAGGCCAACTGAGCAGCCACAGAGGTAGCCATACGAAATTGGCAACCACAGCAACATCCTAGTTATTCATTAGTCTCAAAACGGTGGACTGTGAAACCCCCTGCCACAATGAATAAACATCAAAAAAAAGATACCAGAAATACAAAAAATCAAGAAAGTACACCACTAAAAGTTAATAAATCTCAAACTCTAGATCCTATAGAACAAGAAGCCCTTGAAATGACTGACAAGGAATTTCGAGTGATAATTCTAAGGAAACTGAATGAGATACAAGAAAACACAGCTAGACATCATGATGAAATGAGGAAAAGTATACAGGAGCTGAAAGAGGAAATGTACAAAGAAATCAATGTCCTGAAAAAAAAATGTAGCAGAACTTGCTGAACTGAAGAAGTTATTCAGCGAAATAAAAAACACAATGGAGAGTTTAACCAGCAGGCTTGTCGAAGTTGAAGAGAGAACCTCTGAACTTGAAGATGGGCTGTTTGAAATAACACAAGCAAACAAAAAGAAAGAAAAAAGAATCAAGGACATTGAAGAAAATCTGAGAGAGATATCAGACAACCTTAAGTGCTCAAATATCCGAGTCATGGGTATTCCAGAAGGGGAGGAAAATGGAGATTCCATTGAAAACATATTCAACAAAATAGTGGCAGAAAACTTCCCAGGTATAGGAAAAGTCACAGATCTTCAGATCCAGGAAGCTCAACGATCTCCAAACGTATTCAACCCAAAAAGGCCTTCTCCAAGACATGTCATAGTCAAATTGGCAAAACTCAGAGACAAAGAGAGAATCTTAAAAGCTGCAAGAGAGAAGCGTCAAATCACCTATAAGGGAGCCCCAATCAGGCTAACATCAGACTTTTCATCACAAACCCTAAAAGCTAGAAAGGAATGGGATGATATATTCAAAATACTAAAAGACAAAGATTGCCAGCCAAGAATACTCTACCCTGCAAGGCTATCCTTCCGAAATGAGGGGCAAATAGTATATTTCTCAGACAAACAAAAACTGCGGGAGTTCACTACCACAAGACCACCCTTACAAGAAATCCTCAAGGGAGTACTGGGTTTGGTTCCTGAAAAATAACTACCACTGCCATAAAAACACAAGAAAAATCAATACCCACTAGTATAATAAAAATGGCATTCATGAAGAGAAAACAAGCAAACAAAAACGCTATCTACAACCTAAGGAACCAACAAACACAGAAACCAAACAGTAAATCAGAAAGCAAGGAACAAAAGACATCTAAGACAACCAAACAACCAATAAAATGCTAGGAATAAATCAACACCTTTCAATAACAACTCTTAATGTAAAAGGCTTAAATTCCCCAATCAAAAGACACAGACTGGCTGACTGGATCAAAAAGGAGAACCCAACTATATGCTGCCTACAAGAGACCCACCTCACCCATAAAGATTCACACAGACTAAGAGTGAAAGGATGGAAAAAGATTTACCATGCAAACAGAAAAGAAAAACGAGCTGGAGTAGCTATTCTTATATCTGACAAAATAGACTTTAAACTAAAAACCATAAAAAGAGACAATGAGGGACACTACTTAACGATAAAAGGACTGATCCATCAAGAAGACATAACAATCATAAAGATGTACGCACCCAAAGTTGGAGCAGCCAGATTTATAAAACAAACTCTATTAGACCTAAAGAAGGAAATAGACACTAATACCATAATAGCAGGGGACCTGAACACCTCACTGTCAATATTAGACAGATCATCTAGGCAAAGAATCAGTAGAGAAACACAAGGTCTAAACAAGACTCTAGACCAATTGGAATTGGCAGATATCTACAGAACATTCCACCCAACAACCTCAGAATATTCATTCTTCTCAGCAGCACATGGATCATTCTCCAGGATAGATCACATATTAGGTCACAAATCAAGTCTGTATAAATTCAAAAAAATTGGAATTATCCCATGTATCTTCTCAGACCACAATGGATTAAAACTAGAAATTAGTAACAAACGAAACTCTGGAAACTGTACAAACACATGGAAATTAAACAGCATTCTACTTAATGACATATGGGTCCAAGAAGAAATCAAGCAGGAAATCAAAAAATTTATTGAAACTAATGAAAACAATGATACATCGTACCAAAACCTGTGGGATACTGCAAAAGCAGTATTGAGGGGGAAATTTATTGCATTAAACGCTCACTTCAGAAGAATGGAAAGATGGCAAGTGAACAACCTAACACTTCACCTTAAAGAACTAGAAAAACAAGAACAATCCAAACCTAAAGTTAGCAGACGGAAAGAAATCATTAAGATCAGAGCAGAACTGAATGAAATTGAAAACCAAAAAACAATTCAAAAGATCAACGAATCAAAAAGTTGGTTTTTTGAAAAGATAAATAAAATTGACAAACCATTAGCATGGCTAACAAAAAAAAAGAAGAGAGAAGACTCAAATAACCAAAATTAGAAATGAAAAAGGCGATATTACAACTGATTCATCTGAAATACAAGGAATCATTCGAGACTACTATAAACAACTATAAACAAATTTGAAAATCTGGAGGAAATGGAAAAATTTCTGGACACACACAAGCTCCCAAAACTGAACCGTGAAGACGTAGAAAATTTGAACAGACCAATAACAATAAAGGAGATTGAAGCTGTTATCAGAAGGCTCCCAACAAAGAAAAGCCCAGGACCAGATGGATTCACAGCAGAATTTTACCAAACATTCAAAGAGGAATTGACACTGATTCTTTACAAACTATTCCAAAAGATTGAAACGGACGCAAATCTCCCAAACTCATTCTATGAAGCAAACATCATCCTGATACCAAAACCAGGTAAAGATATAACCAAAAAAGAAAACTACAGGCCGATATCCTTGATGAATATAGATGCAAAAATCCTCACTAAAATACTAGCAAACAGAATACAGCAACACATACGAAAAATTATTCATCACAATCAAGTGGGATTCATCCCAGGGATGCAAGGTTGGTTCAACATACGCAAATCAATAAATGTGATACACCATATTAATAAACTCAAACACAAGGACCATATGATCATCTCTATAGATGCTGAAAAAGCATTTGATAAAGTTCAGCACTCATTCATGACAAAGACCCTCTATAAGTTAGGTATAGAGGGAAAGTATCTCAACATAATTAAAGCCATATATGACAAACCCACTGCCAATATCATCCTGAATGGGGAAAAGCTGAAAGCTTTTCCTTTAAGAACAGGAACTAGACAAGGATGCCCACTCTCACCACTCCTATTCAACATAGTGTTGGAAGTACTAGCCAGAGCAATCAGAGAAGAGAAGGAAATAAAGGGCATCCAGATTGGAAAAGATGAAGTCAAACTGTCCCTGTTTGCAGATGACATGATCCTATATATCGAACAGCCTAAAACCTCTACAAAAAAACTCTTGGAATTGATAAATGATTTCAGCACAGTAGCAGGATACAAAATCAACACACAAAAATCAGTAGCATTTCTTTTCTCCAATAGTGAACATGCAGAACGAGAAATCAAGAAAGCCTGCCCATTTACAATAGCCACCAAAAAAATAAAATACTTAGGAATTGAGTTAACCAAGGAGGTGAAAAATCTCTATAATGAGAACTACAAACCACTGCTGAGAGAAATTAGAGAGGATACAAGAAGATGGAAAGATATCCCATGCTCTTGGATTGGAAGAATCAACATAGTGAAAATGTCCATACTACCCAAAGTGATATACAAATTCAATGCAATCCCCATCAAAATTCCAAAGACATTTTTCTCAGAAATGGAAAAAACTATTCAGACATTTATATGGAACAATAAAAGACCACGCATAGCCAAAGCAATGCTCAGCAAAAAAAAATAAATCTGGAGGCATAACACTACCTGACTTTAAGCTATACTACAAAGCTATAATAACCAAAACAGTATGGTACTGGCATAAAAACAGACACACTGACCAATGGAATAGAATAGAGAATCCAGAAATCAACCCACACAGTTACTGCCATCTGATCTTTGACAAAGGCACCAAGCCTATTCACTGGGGAAGGGACTGCCTCTTCAGGCAATGGTGCTGGGATAACTGGATATCCATATGTAAGAGAATGAAACTAGATCCATACCTCTCACCATGTACTAAAATCAACTCAAAATGGATTAAGGATTTAAATATACACCCTGAAACAATAAAACTTCTTGAAGAAAACATAGGGGAAACACTTCAGGAAATAGGACTGGACACAGACTTAATGAATACGACCCCAAAAGCACGGGCAACCAAAGGAAAAATAAACAAATGGGATTATATCAAACTAAAAAGCTTCTGCACAGCAAAATAAACAATTAACAGAGTTAAAAGACAACCAACAGAGTGGGAGAAAATATTTGCAAAATATACATCTGACAAAGGATTAATATCCAGAATATATAAGGAACTCAAACAACTTTACAAGAAGAAAACAAGCAACCCAATTAAAAAATGGGCAAAAGAGCTAAGTAGGCATTTCTCTAAGGAAGATATACAAATGGCCAACAGACAAATGAAAAAATGCTCAACATCACTCAGCATCCGGGAAATGCAAATCAAAACCACACTGAGATACCATCTAACCCCAGTTAGGATGGCTAAAATCCAAAAGGCTATGAACGATAAATGCTGGCGAGGTTGCGGAGAAAAAGGAACTCTCATACATTGTTGGTGGTACTGCAAAATGGTGCAGCCTCTATGGAAAATGGTATGGAGGTTCCTCAAACAATTGCAGATAGATCTACCATACGACCCAGCTATCCCACTGTTGGGAATATACCCAGAGTAATGGAAATCATCAAGTCAAAGGTATACCTGTTCCCCAATGTTCATCGCAGCACTCTTTACAATAGCCAAGAGTTGGAACCAGCCCAAATGCCCATCATCAGATGAGTGGATACGGAAAATGTGGTAC
The DNA here is from genome assembly GCF_027409185.1 of Cynocephalus volans. NCBI lineage: Eukaryota > Metazoa > Chordata > Mammalia > Dermoptera > Cynocephalidae > Cynocephalus > Cynocephalus volans. The sequence goes on from NC_084472.1 coordinate 64,368,690, forward strand.
ATCTACACAATGGAATACTACTCAGCTATAAAAACGAATGAAATACTGCCATTTGCAACAACATGGATGGACCTCGAGAGAATTATATTAAGTGAAACAAGTCAGGCACAGAAAGAAAAATACCACATGTTCTCACTTATTGGTGGGAGCTAAAAATTAATATATAAATTCACACACACACACACACACACACACACACACACACACACAACTGGGGGGGGAGAAGATATAACAACCACAATTACTTGAAGTTGATACGACAAGCAAACAGAAACGACATTGTTGGGGGGGAGGGGAGGAGGGAGAAGGGAGGGAGGTTTTGGTGATGGGGAGCAATAATCAGCCACAATGTATATCGACAAAATAAAATTTAAAAAAAAAAGTAGTTTAAAAAAAAAAAAAAGAAACAATGTGGTTTATACTAAATACCCACATTTCTCCTGGGACACCCATCAGTCCTTCAGACCCTGCCCCACGCTCCTCTTCCCTTTGCTGATTTAGTTTGGGATCCTTTTGCTGTAAAAGATCACAGCCATGAGCACAACCACAGGCTGAGTGCTGTGAGTCGTTCTAGTGAATCCCAAATCCCAGAGAGGGTCTTGAGGACCCCAAACAGAGCTGAGAAATGACATTTTGGTTGTCTCTCAATACTGATGGCTCATCTTAAAACAATTATTTCCATTCCATTGTAAGAACATATACTAGAACATGTGCAAGAACACATTCCTATATGTGTTTGATTTGTGATCCCATTTACACATATAATAGGCTTTACTTATGTAGGCAATAAGTAATGAGATGTTTTATGTACATAAATTTTCTAGATTATTAAAGCATATTCCTTTTATGTACCAAGTTTTTAAATCATCATTTTTAGATGGAAATAATTCTAAGCTGGATAGCGTATGTCTTTGCCTAATACTACTCAGACATAAAAAAGAATGAAACTCTGCCATTTGCAGCTACATGGATGAGCTTGGGGGAAATTATATTAAGTGAAATAAGCCAGGCACAGAAAGAGAAATACCGCATGTCCTCACTCATATAGGAGCTAAGAATCAAAGAAAGAAGGACCATAATAAAACATTGAACTTTCAGAAGAAGAGAACAGAGCTATAGTTACTAGAAGGGGGACAGGGGGAGGGGAGGAGGGATAGAGAGTAATTGGTAAGGGTCACAAAACGTAATTACTATTTATAAAGATGAACATGCTAATAATATTCATTTGACCGTCACATACTGTACACAGATACTGATAGTCAACCCTGTACCCCATAAATATGCTTAAACAAAAATAATAATAGTAAAATAAAATAAATAAATACTCAAATAAGTGAGAAATTTTTTTTTTTAAAAAAAAGGATAATAAATAGAACCAACTTGTGGCCATCCTGGGCCATCACTCTGAGCACCAAGTCTTGCACTGAAGCCCTGGGTGACAACGAGAAGCAGGACAATTAACATCCACTTTAAATTTGTCTTACTATATTCTTATACTTGAATATAATAGATTGTTTTTCTGGTCTCTTCACTCACTACAGAGCTGTTAGCTGCCTCTATTTGTTTCCCTTAATATCCTTATTCTAATTCTTTACCATTAATTTGTTATAACAGAAAGCCAGATTCCCAAAAGTAAATAATCCTGACCAAGATCCAGAGCCATTTTACGAGTCAAAGGTGAGAGTGTCTACATGACAGTATCACTACTGTATGCAAGCATAGAACGTGTCGCATCTACTTTATTGTTTGATGTATTTGTTATTTCATTTCTAATTCCTGATTTTGTGCAGGACACGTTCAGATAAGTGAATGCTGGAACACTAGAAACAAAACTAAACAGGAGCAGTCTTGGCAGGTCTCCAACTCTGAGTCAAGACTCAGTTTTAAGTGTTCCTCATAATCACTTGGAACCTTGCTAAATATCACGCTGGTTCAGGGACTGGAGGACAAGGCCCGGAGTCCGGGTCTTGGAGCCAGCACACTGGGTGATTCTGACACTGGTGTTCCGCAGAACTGGCTTTGAGAAGCACAGCTCTACTCTAGGAAGCACCTTCCCGGGAAGCTCTGGCCGCTCACACCAGGCCTCCCACTGATTTCTCTTCCCTCTCCTTTATTAGAGCATTGATTTTAGAAAACTTATAATCATAAATTCTGTCTCTGTCTCTTTGAAATGTATGTAAATCTTCTTAAGGGCTAAATAAGCCTCTTGTCAGCTTTATGACAAGGAAATGTCTTACTCAAGGACCTGGAAACCATCAAGGAAGATGGCAGCCTATCTCGCAGTCTCCGTGGAAGGGTAAGTGTCCGACTTCCACAGGCACCTTGCTCCAAGATGCTAAAATACCTCCCGTCACAAAGACATGAGAAGTTTATTCTTCCTTTGGACAACACCAGTGAGCTAACACAGAAAGTCCCCCCAATTAGCAGATGAATGTAGGATGAGCTTTGTGTGACAAACGGTGTTGTCATGTCCCGTTACTTGAAACTAGCTATCACTTATCTTTAGAACATATATGCAATGGTGTGTCTGCTTAGCTATGTAAGAGAATGAGATTTCTTGCTCTTTGCAATCTCTTAGCAGGTTGCCTGTGATACGCATCACATTCTGATTTAATGCTTATTCAATAATAAAATTGTTTTCTGTCTTTTCTACATTTGTGGAGCAGTTTTCTGGATAAAGAGGAGATTTTGCTTCTAATTATATTTTCCCAGCACATTATTACTGTTGTTTAATCAGGTGTAACTCGACATTACAGTGTTATTACTGTGCTTTATTCTCAAGAATATAATAGGAAATTTGTCACATGCTCTACTGAAATCAAGAAAAGCAACCTGCCATCTGCAGGTTGCAATTAGACACATAATAGGCCTACTATACTATTTAAATATTTTATGTACTTAGTTGTTCAATGTAAAGGTACATAAATATAACAGAATATAAGTGGCCAGAATGCATCAATATAGAAAATAAACTTCTGCTTTTTCTTGGGAGATTGTGGAGATTAAGCCGTCGTCGCTGTCCCTGAAGGAGCTAGTATTTTGATTGCTAATTACTCCAGCTCTGGTTTCAGTAGTCTTCAGGTCATTAGGTCTGCTGTACAGGGACAAGACAAGAGCCAGATTTGAGAGGAAGAAGAAAGAAGCAGGAGCTTAAGAAGGAAGAAGGGTATGCTTGGGAGCATTTAGTAGACTCCTGCCTGGGAAGTTGCTCACTAGAGCAGGCTTTTCCATAAGGGAAGAGTCTAGTCTAGCGGGCAGGACTATGAAGGCCATGAGGGCAGGCGCTTTGCAGTGCTCAGAAGCCATGTGAGAACTGAGCGATCACCAGGTCTCTCTACCAAGAACTTTGATTTTCTTTTCCCCAGAGGCTACTCTTAAAATCACCCTAATCTGTTCCTGCTATGGACTTGACTTCATCAGCAACCAGCACCTCCCCTGCAAACCCTAACACCTGCTACCTTGTTCTTCATATGACTGTGTGGAAAGCTGCCTCTCACGACTCTGATATGTACAAGCCCCTGGAAAGAGGACAAGAAACAGGGAGAGAACTCCCCCACTGAGCACCTGAGCATGAGGGTGGTCCCCTGCATGAGCTAAAGCACCCAGAGCTGGAATTAAATGGGGGAGATCCAGCTCCCTGCCTTGGCCCATACTTGCTCTATTTGTTGGTTTGGTTTGAAACCTATTACATGTATAAGCCTCCTAAAAGAAGGGAAACAAGATTCTAACTCTATAGTTGCCAGCTTCTGTTATGATGTATCTGTTGATGGTAATGATTTTTTTTCCTTCCACTCTGAGCAGAAATATAGCACTGCAGTTAAGAACAAGAGCCTTGAAGCCAGTCCACTGGCTCTGATCCCATCTTCTCCACTTTCTAGCTATGAAACCTTGAATAAGTTACTTTAACTCTCCAAGCATTGCTTTTCTCATCTGTAAAGTGTGGCTAATAATAGAGCTGTTCTGACAAGTGAATGAGCAATTACAAGTGATTTCTTTGATCAGCAACTGGCACACCCAGAAGCACAAAATACACATTTATCATATAGTGGCCAAAACAAAGCCCTTTGACACTTGATATAACCTTTTCTTTTAAAACCTTAAAATTCAAACTACATGGCATACATGAAGACATACATAAATGTTATAAATGTACAGATCTTTTCAGAATACGAAACAGAATATCTACCTTCAAATATTCTACCCAATTTTAAACCATTTTATAAAAAAAAATTTTCACTAAGTGCTCTACAAAACATATGAAAACCAGTCAATAAGAAAAAAGATTTCTGGTACTAATTTCAAAATCTGCAGCTTTATGCTTTAGAGTTTAATTACACATCTGATCTCTTCTTTTTTAAAGCATCCAGTGATTTAAAAAGAAATCACATGATTAGACTTTAAAAACAATGCCTTTATTTTATTGATTTGGAAAGAGAAGACAGCAGTCAACACAGAAGCAAAATGACTTGTTTTGATTAAAGCATGTGGGATTTGGCATATGTGTACGGCTGTAAAATTGCCCACACATGTATTTATCAAATGTTTACTTCAGCAGGTTGAATAACCAACTCATTGCTCCCCCCAACAAATGATCACAGATCCCTAAATTCACACACGTAACACACACACACACACACACACACACACACACACTCAAAGAGTGAAGAATCTATCCTAAGGCTTCATATAAGATATAAAACCAAAGGCACATTAACATCGGGACAACTATACTTTGCGAGCTTGTATTTTTCTATATTTGTAAACTTGCCTCTTTTGTGGCCCCAAGTTGGGGTCATGTGCACACTGTGTCCTTAAGCTTCTTCAATTCAAAGCCACAGGAAAGGCCTCACCCTCTGTTAATGTCATCTTCTCATCTCAACATCAACTCTTTACTCTGCCCACGTCCATCATCACCATGATAAGGTTGTTTTCATGTCACTCACTATTCAACACAGCCAAAGCCACTTTTTTTTGCTTTCCACCAAGCCCACTGAGAGCATTGACACTTCAACCTCACACTTGTAAAAGGAAGAATTTCTTCTTGTGGGTTAATCAAATAAAACACCACTCTTATACCTCAAAGATTGCAAACATCATGGCTGCTTCTGAGTTCTAAAAAAAGTGAAGTGCATTGAATTAATTCTGAATTAATTCTGGAAATAAATTTTAGAGTGGCCAATGAAGATAACAAAATATTTATTTCAAAAAGCTTGTTCCCCCCAAAATAATTCTCTGTTGAATAAGTGCCTTTCAAAAATCTCTGAATCATTTCAGTGTAAATAATAACTTTAAGATACAAACTAGGGTTCAAAGATCTATCTCTACAAATGACAAATCTGTGTTTATTCATTTCCCACCCTTTTAAATAACAGTTCTCTGCAAACCTATTACAAAGCCTTTGAATATTTTTTGTCAAGAAAGTACATGTTTGAAATACTTCAGATGAAGTTAGAAATATTTATCTGATTAATATCTGATTAACTGAATTGTAATACTTAAAACCAAAATTTTGTTAAAATGAAATGCCATTGATCTATGCGAACTATTTTTTTTTAATATTAAGTAATTTTCTACTTGCCTTTGGAGAAAACCTACGCAATCGTCTATTTTCAGTTTCTAATAAGGCTCTAAGAGACAACCACAAGCTGTTAACAATTCCCAGGTGCTTTTAGAATAAAAATTTCATAAATGACAAAAATGTACAGGTGGTTATTTTGCAGTTGAAGTCATTAGGAAGGTCTCTTGAATAAATGAGGCCACACATGGATTTTAAGAGGGAAGAAAATCAGTACATTGGTCTGAATTTAAATCCCTACCTCTGTTCTAAGTTCCTAGGGAGAGGAAAACATAAAAAGTGTTTGAAATTCAATCAGGATAAAGGCCCACTTACAGAATAGCATTTCCTAGGATCAACTGCTTTCTAATTCTGACTATATGCATTGTTTATAACGGTGTTCAATTAGAAATTGCTTATGTATATGAGGTAGCAATATACACTCAACAATGTTCTTCATATAACAGTGCCATCAAGTCAATTTAATTTCCTTCTCTCTGATATTAACTTGTAACTATTATTCAATTCAATATATTCTTTATCTGCACAAATATGGTATGCATAAAAAATGACTGTATGCAAACATTCTAAGAATTTGTGTATTAAAATAAGATGAATAAATCAATATGCAAGGCTTACAGAGCAAATTAACTAACCAGTTGAATTTTTTTTTTTAATTCAATGTCTCAAAAAAAATGTGGTTGTGGGGAGGTAACTGTAAAGTAAAGATATAACTACATAATGAGCTATGATTGAGTAATCAACTCACTTGTGATGTTGGAAACAGTATGTTTCATCTGGATACCCAGTTATCACCCAAAATTTTAAAACAAAACTAAATCGGGCTAAAAATTGTGGCTGGTCTGTTTCAGTGGAGACTATTTTAACTTGCAAGAAGTGACACCAGTGCTCTGGGATTCTGGTCCTGTGGTTCTACTATAAAAATTTACTGTTATGGACATGTTATTTTCCATGAAAGTAAAGATAATAAAAGGCTGAGGTTCATCACATTGTGTTATGGAAGTGAACATATCTGTCAGGTCAGTGCATACCAGCTCAGACAATCCTCATTTTTACAATCTTCTTGTCTATTCTAAATTCACAGAAGTGGAATGGAAGGTTCTGGATTAACAAAATCCAAAATAAAATTTTAAAGGAAAATATGTCTTCTTCACAACCTGAAACTGTTCTAGAATCCAAATTGACTGGGAGCAAACTGGTTGAATTTTAACTTAAATTAAAGGCCAAAGAAATAAATAAAATTTATTTCTTTTCTTCAATATTCACATAGTCTGACTCTGGAGCGCAGAGTCTCACAGTCAGTAATCTTCACCAAGCCATCTGTAGGCAAGATTTATAACCTACAGCATTCTATGCCCCTCTCCTACCTCTCAGTCCACCTTATACCTCATAGAAGAAATATACAGGAAAAGTCCCTTGACTGTGGCACAATGATTTCTTACTAAATACTTCTGTAATCTTAATTCATAAACCTCATCCTCCAGTTCTGGTGATTAGCAATTATGCACCATTTATATTAAAAAATGCAAAATAAGAAAATGAAAGTTAAAAAAGAAAATAGAGCTTTCTGAAAGTTACATATATAAACAAAAGTTCACGGAAATTTTCTCCTCAAACGTTGCAACTGATCTTCTGAAAGTTCAGTTTCTTTGGTCAGCAATCACTAAACTCAGCTGGTAAGCACTGGTGAAAAAAATCTAGAAATAATCTAGCTAGAAAACTTAAAGCTAAAATGGACACTGTCCCTACTAGAATAAATAGAAATGGTAATATGCAATCAGTCAAAAACACTCATTGAGCATAATCTGAAAAGATACTTTGACAACTTTAAATAGAGATGCCATAATCCCTGATCTCAAGTAATTTCTGATAATCAGAGTCTGGACCAAATAAATGCAGTTATTGAGTCACTCAAAGGTAGCAATTTTCAAGTTATAAAGGTTTGAGAAATTCAGGATGCTTAGTGGTTCAATGACAGGGAAGCAGTGTGGAGGAAGGTAGAAAAAAACATGAAGGCAATGAAATCTGACTGAAATTCTACAAGAAAAGAGGTAAATATGGTGAAAATCAGTAGGTTGGTTAGGAAAAGGAGAAAGTCAGAAAGTGGGAGTGGCTATGTCAAAGAAGCAGTAAGCACAAGCTGAAATTCAAATCACATTGACCACATCTCTCTTCCTTTGTCTAGGCCACTTTTGTGCCTAGCCAAGGTAGATCAGAGTCTGTGGTCCATCACCAATCCCAACACTGGATGGCTTCACAGATAAATTCTACCAAACATTCAAACAAAACTTAGCATCAATCCTTCTTAAAATTTTCCAAAAAATAGAAGAGGGAACTAACAAACTCATTTTATCAAATCAGCATCACCCTGATACCAAAACTAGACAATGATACCACAAGAAAAGAAAACTGCAGACCAATATCCCTAAGGAATATAGATGCAAAAATCCTCAACAATATACCAGCAAACTGAAGTCTACAGCTCGTTAGAAGGTTTCACACACCATGACTAAGTGGATTTATGCCTGGGAAGCAAGAATGGTTCAACATACACAAATCAATAAATGTGATACACCACATCAACAAAATCAAGGACAAAAACCATATGATCATCTCAATCGATGCAGAAAAAGCATTTGACAAAATTCAACATCTCTTCATGATAATAACTATCAACAAATTAGGTATATAAGGAAATTATTTCAACACAATAAAAGCCATAAATGACAAATCTAGAGCTAACAGCATACTGGACAGGGAAAAGTTGAAAGCTTTTCCTCTAAGAACAGGAACAAAACAAGGATGCTCACTTCACTATCACCACTCCTACTTAACATACTACTGAAAGTTCTAGCTAGAGCAACTAGGCAAGAGAAAGAAATAAAGGGCATTCACATTCAAAAAGAGAAAGTCAAATTGTCCCTGTTCACAGACAACATGATCTTATACAGAGAGAAATTTTACAAAAAAACTCTCAGAAGTGGTGAACAAATTCAGTAAAGTTACAGGATACAAAATCAACATACAAAAATCAGTAGCATTTCCATACACCACCACCACCAACAACAACAAAAAACCATCAAAGCAATCCCATTTACACTAGCTATCAAAAATATAAAATACCTAAGAATAAATTTAAACAAGGAGGTGAAAGATCTCTACAGTTAAATCTACAAAACATTGATGAAAGAAATTAGAGAACACAAAAAAATGAAAAGATATTGTATGTTCATGGATTGAAAGAATCAAAATTGTCAAAATGTCTGTACTACCCAAAGCAATCTACAGATTTAATATAATTCCTATCAAAATACCAAAAATTCTTCACAAAAATAGAAAAATAGTCCTAACATTCATATGGAACCACAAAAGACTCTAAATAACAAAACTAATCCTGAGCAAAAAGAACAAAGCTGGAGGCATTACACTACATGATTTCAAAATATACTACAAAGCTATAGTAATGAAAACAACATGGTAGTGGCATAAAAACAGGCACATAAATCAATGGAACAGATCAGAGAATCTAGAAATGAATCCATGTATCTACAGCCAACAGATCTTTGACAAAATTGTCAAGAATATACATTTGGGAAAGGACAGTCTATTCAATAAATGCTGCTGGGAAAACTTAATATCCACATGCAGAATGCCGTGGATTGAATTGTGTCCCCAAAAGTCCATGTATTAGAAACTTAACCCCCACTGTGCTGGTGTCAAGGGTGGGAAATCCTATTATGATAATTGAAAGATGGGGCCTTGTAGACATGATAAGATTGTGAGGGCCATGTCCTAGTAAATGGATTAATAAGTTCATGGTTTAATGGTGGTCATGGGCATGGTTCTAAGGGCTTCAAAAGGAGAGCATGTGAGGAGGTTAGTCTCTCTCCCTGATTTCTGCCATTTTGCCATGTGATATCCTTCATCACTGTAGAGTAACCACCAAGAACTAGGCCCTCACCAGATGTGCTCCTTGGACTTCAGACTTCCCAGACTCTGAAACTGTAAGCAATAAGTATTGTTTCTTTACAAATTACCCAGTTTCAGATATTTCTGTTATAAGCAACAGAAACAGACTAATACAGAAAATTGGTACCAGGAGTGGAATTGCATTGCTTCCGACCAAGAGACTCAATTCACAAACAAGTGCAGCAATGGGCTTATACTCACATAATTCACTGGTTTTACCATGTTCCACATCATCCCAAAGCCAGCCAGTCTGATAGAATGGTGGAATGGCCTTTTAAAGTCACAGTTACAGTGCCAGCTAGGTGACAATATCTTGCAGGGCTGGGGCAAGGTTCTCCAGAAGGCTGTATATGTTCTGAATCAGCATCCAATATATGGTGCTGTTTCTCCCATAGCCAGGATTCACAGGTCCAGGAAGAAAGGAGTAGAAATGGGAGTGGCACCAACTCACCATTACCCCTAGTGACCCACTCGTAAAATTTTTGCTTCCTGTCCCCATGACTTTATGCTCTGTTGGTCTAGAGGTCTTGGTTCCAAAAGGTGGAATGCTTCCATTAGGAGACACAATAATAATAACTATTGAATTGGGAATTAAGGCTGCCACCCAGCCATGTTGGGCTCCTCATGCCTCTGAGTCAACAAGCTAAGAAAGGGGTTATAGTTTGGCAGGGGTGGTTGACCCAGACTACCAAGGGAAGTTGGACTACTGCTTTACAGTGGAGGTAAGGAAGATTATACCTGGAATACAGGAGATCCCTTGGGGCATCTCTTAGTTCTAACATGCCCTGTGATCAAGGTCAATGGAAAATTACAACAACTCAATCCAAGCAAGACACGGATGGCCCAGACTCTTCAGGTATTTAAGTTTGGGGCACTCCACCGAGTAAAGAACCACAACTAGCTGAGGTGCTCGCTGAAGGCAAAGGGAACACAGAATGAGTAGTAGATGAAAGTAGTTATAAGTACCAGCTATGACCATGTGACCAGAAATGGAGACTGTAATTGTCCTCCCTATTGTGTTAAGAATATGCCTGTATGTATATATACTGTACATATATTAAGCAATTACCTTTGGTTTTGTTCCTATTACTCTTTATCATGTATCATGAGACTTATTGGCTTGATATCAGTGTTTAAATATTGTTAACTTTTAATCACAATATTTGCTTTTAAGTCATGCTATGTAAGGAAAAGAGTAAATATCATTTAAGGACTTTATCTCCTCTTCTAGGAAAGGGATGAACACGTTTTCAGTTGTATACAGGATACTTGCATTGTTAGGTGGAACTATTACATTATATCCTATTTGAAGATTCAGTATTACTTAAGGAGGTAAGTATGGACACCAAGTTGACAAGGGGCGGACTTGTGATGGTTAATTCTAGGTGTCAACTTGATTAGATTAAGGAATACCAAGAAACTTGATAAAGCTCTTTTTCAGTGTGTCCCTAAGGGTGTTTCCAGAAGAGATTAGCATGAGAGCATGAGTGGACTGGGTGGAAAAATCCACCCTTAATATGGGTGGGAATCATCTAATCCACTGGGGGCCCAGAGAGAACAAAAATGGATCTCTCTAATCACTGGGGCTGAGAAACACTCTGTTCTCCTGTTAAGGGACATCAGATCTCAAGACTCTTCAGCTTTTGGGTTCTGGGACTTACACCAATGGCACCATCAGCTTCCCTAGTTCTGAGGCCTTCAGACTTGGGCTGAGCCACGCTACCAGCATCCAGTCTGAAGAGGGCCTATCATGGGGCTTCTCTTCACAATCACGTGAGCCAATTCCCCTAATAAATCCCCTCTCATATATTTACAAACATGCCCTATTGGTTCTTTCTCTCTGGAGAACCCTGACTAATACACAGAAAAATTAGGCCCCTATCTCTCACCACATATCAAATTCAACTCAAAATGGACAAAGACTTACACGTAAAGGCTGAAACTATAAAACTACTGGAAGAAAACATTGAGGAAACACTCCAAGACATTGTTCAGGGCAAAAGTTTTATGGAGAAGATTTCTAAAGCACAGGCAACTAAAGCAAAAATAAATGTGATTGCATCAAACTAAAAAGCTTCTGCATGGCAAAAGAAATGATCAATGAAGTGAAGAGGCAACCAGAAGAATGGGAGAAACTCTTTTGACAAGGGATTAATATCCAGAATATGCAAGAAACTGGAACCACTTAACAGCAAAAAATACCAAAAACCAAAAAAACCCAATTAAGAAAATAAGCAAATGGCCTGAATAGACATTTCTCAAAAGAAAACATATAAATGGCCAATAGGTATATGAAAAAATGCTCCTCATCACCTATCATCGGGGAAATACAAACCAAAACCACAATGAGATATCATCTCACTCTGGTTAGAATGGCTACTGCCAAAAAGATAAAAAAGTAATAAATGCTAGCAAGGATACAGAGAAAAAGGAACTCATACACTGTTGGTGTCCATCGACAGATAAATGGATAAAGAAAATGTGGCAAATATCCCACAATGGGATACTATTCAGCCATGGAAAATGATTGAAATTCTGTCATTTGTGGGAACGTGGATGAGCTTGGAAGACATTAAGTTAAGTGAAATAAGCCAGGCACAGAAAGATAAACAGTGCATGTCCTCACTTGTGTGTGGGAGCTAAAAAAAAAAAAAAAAGTTGAACTTTCAATAGTAAGGAGTAGTACTGTGGTTACTAGAGGCTGGGAAGCAGAGGGGGAGGATAAGGAGTGGTTGGTTAACGGATATGAAATTACAGCTAGGTAGGAAAAATAAGTTCTAGTGTTATACAGTGGTGCTAGGCATCTATAATTAACAATATTGTGCATTCTCAAACAGCTAGAAGAGAAGAGCTCAAATGTCCTCATCATAAAGAAATGATAAATTTTTACTATGATGAAAATGCTAACTACCTGATTTGACCATCAAACTTTGCATACAAGAATTGAAATACAACTCTGTACCCCATAAATGTGTACAATCAATACATTTCAATTAAAAGTAAATAAATCCCTGTAAAAAGATCCCACTCACAATTGCAACATATAGAATTAAAAACTTAGGAATAAACTCAAGCAAAGAGGTGAACACTAAAATTATAAAGAAACTTATTCTTCCTTGAATACTATTTTGCCATCTGTGCTCAAGAACCAACCAATAGTGGCTTTCATCAACTGTTATGCGAGATTTAGAACTTCAACACATTATCACCTAATTTAACCTGCCTCTTTCTATATTAATCCGTAACTCACACTCTCCGTACCAACCCAGTCATCTGGTAGAAGTCACCCCACCATCTCTCCATTGCCCTGTGTGTATTTTGTGTTACTCCCCATAACCTCTTTTGTCCTCTTTCCTCCACTCTAGTCATCAAAGCCTCATTTGAAACTTGGTGACCAGATACCCCAAGGTCCTAAGATGAGGGGCCAAGGGCCTTAACTGCCCCTCCTTTCCCCCTCCCCACCCCCTGCAACAACAACTCCGAGTGTACTTATTAGACATGGGTGTTTCTATGGGGTGTGTAACTTATCTGCTCATGTCCTTCATTAAGTTTCTGCTTAGATTTTTCTAATTCATTTTTAGAGTTCTTTTTTCATTAAGGATGTTAATTTTTGTGTTTAACTTGTTCCTTATCAACTGACATTAAAAATTTTTTTTAAAAATGTATGAAATACTGGGGGGGTGGGGGAAGAAACTTGGTGGTTCCGTTGAGTAGCCTTGTTGGTGGGAGAAGATTATAGGGGGACATGAGTAATTATACTCACCAATGGCAAACAGAAGTTTGTTAAAAACAAGTGTCCTCTGAAATTTTCTGAGAAAGCTGATTTCATTTCTTTTGTCCTCAATTCTTTCTATAATCGATAAGCTCAGTTTAAACAACAGTAGTCAACACATCATTTAGTTAATATTAAAAGACTTCACAGACTCTTCTGGTGACACCTAAAATACTTCTCTCATGACTACTAATGAAAATTCAGAAGATATTGAGGGCCCAAAATAATTTTGGCCACTGTCAATAAAAACACATTTTCCCTTGATTCTTGCTCCTGTGGACTATACAAGTTTCAAATTCAGAAAAGTCCATCTGGAAGTATCTCATACTGCTTCCCAGGTTATGAGTTGCAAAGGACAGGAAACAAGTATTTCTTTTTATTCAGCAAATAAAGTTAATGGTAAATTTGGGTTGAATTCACGCTTCTGCCATTTTTTCCCCCTGTCCAAAACATATTAAGGCCCAGACATATGATGTATTATTTGGCATTGTCTCACCTGTTGGGTGGCCTCTGACTACCTGATACTTGCCTGAAGATGAATGCAGGCAGGCAAAAGCCAGGGAAAGAGCTCCTGGGTGTGTGTCTGTGCACGTGTGCACAGAATATGAGAGTCCTAAAAATCTCTCTTTTGGATTCAATAGTATGTCCTATAAAAGAACTTGATGGGAACTAACAAAAGAATGTATAGCAGTTTATAAAATTTGTCTCACAATCACCTCTCTCTTGACAGTTGAAATAAATTAAATCTGCTCCACGTCTTATACCTGTCTCTCCGCTTTAATCTCTTCATTGATTTTTAACCAAGCAGCCTCAAGACTTGAAATAATAAAATTGCATCAAAGGACACACAAATGATCTATTTTGCTTTCCGTCTGAGTTTTTATTTTCAATCTTTACTTAGAATAATTGAAAAAAGGAATTAAGCCAAAACATACAGTCAACGGCTATCATTTTCTGTCAATTATGACTTTTTACTAATGGACGTAAGGTCCAGTTGATATTCTTTCAATCTGTCGACTAAATGTCAAAAAACCATTTTGCAGCTGTTCAAAATACACGGACACTAACAATACTGACCATTACATTCAGTCACCTTCATTTCATTGGCAGATTTTTGACACTGCTTGTCATTTATGTACAAAGAAAATAGTTTTGTGCAAGAAACTTAGTCATGCATGGGCAAACAAAAGACTTTTTTATTAATTAATAAGTGTTAAATAGCTATACCTCCTAAAAATCTATTACCTCCATTTTCTCTATAATTTAGGGTGTTTATAATTACTTTTTCAGCATATAACGGACAAGATCTTATTTCATATGTGTTTGATAATGCTTCTTTATGATATTTTTTTCTGAATAGAACATTTTCTTGCCATGGTCTGTAAGAAAAGGTTAGTGTCTGTTTTTACTCTCTTTTTTTTTTTCTGGCCAGATTCAAAAAACACTTCCATAATGCAAGTTGTTTTTTAGGTATGAAATATTTTCTGTTTATGTTTGAAGGAACAGAGTCAACATTTAAGGTGAGGAATCTCTGCTCATTTTTCCTCCCCAAAATACTCTATCAATGGCTCTTTTGCATTAAGTTCTAAGTCCAATGTCTGTCTCACTCACAGTTCCTACTGTTATTAAGAGGAACAAAGAGGCTTGATGTGATCCAAGGTGATTGTGTATGAAAAACTGCTGTCCTCTGGCAAATGTCCTCCTTATTACACATGCTGCTGCGACGGCGGCAGTGGAGGCTGCCGTTTGCACAAAACCTTTTCTTCATTTCCAATGCAGGAAGAAGTACCAGTCTGCACTTTATATAAGCGGAACCTGTGAAGGGACAGCCAAAGCCTAGGAAGCCTTGACTCTGAAAGTCTAAACACAAGCTAAGGAAAATAAACTAGCCGAGGGTATATGAATGAAAGGAAGAAAAAAGACAGAAGGAAGGGAGGGAGGGAGGGAGACCAAAGTGAAATAAAATTTCTGTCACCAGTAAAAATAAATTATTTTCTCTGACAAGTCCCCAGGCAGTGAGAAAGCTTGCCCAGAGGCAGAATGGGCACAGCCTGAGATTTTCCTCCTCCCCCTCAACTGTGATACAGACCTCTACATGGGGCCTCTCTCTATGTGCACTTCTGTCCTACAAGGGTGGATCCAGGTATCACAGGGCCTGAAGCTTACACAATTTAGGGCTTCATTACAGCAAAGGAGACAGATTCATACAAAACTAGTGCAGCGCCTTGGAAGGCACCTACTCAGGTGGAGGTCCTGAAGGTCAGCTTCATTAGCTTCAAGGTCAGTCTGTTTCTGCTCCCAGGGCTGAAAATGACTGAGGGAAACAAGCTTTGATCGGGCATGCTGACAAACAGACACCAAGCTCCTATTGATTTCCACTCAACAACATTGATTCAGCATTATTGCTGGGGATACATGGGGATTATAATACCTTGTCATCACCATCAAAAATTTTAATGTAATTGTGAAGATAGGATTTATATAGCTGAAACACACAGGCTGGTAATACCATGTGTTTTTCGGACTATAGCTGAATTTTTTTTTTAATTTCATTAGTGTGGCAGATAAAACAGGAAAAGTTTTTATGGTTAAATTTGTGATTGATGGATTAGCAAGATAAAGAAGTACCAAATACTGAAATTTTATTATGGTCAACTTACCTAAATTCTACCATAATCACAGCAAGAAAAGATAAATGATCAGGGGATGGATATATTATCTACCTTAAGTGAATCATCATATAATATATGCATGGATTGAAACATACACTATAACCTCACAATTATGGACAATTAAATTTTAAAATAACAAAAGTTTTTTTTACTATTTTGAACAATTGTCACATTAAATGAATGTGTTTACCAGAAATAACCAGACCAATTCACGGTGGTTGGCTTCTTCCATTTTTGATGCTTGAAGATGTCTGGTACTCACCATCAGTTATGGTCAATCTCATCACAAAGGTTTCATTTTCTCCTGTGCTGGCCTCGAAGTAGCAGCGGTAAAGTCCTGAGTCAGAGGCAGTGGCATGGGGAATGACGATGAAGCTCCTTCTCCCTCCCTGGCTACAGTTGGTCAATATTTGTCTTCGGTACCTGGAGGTATAACTTCTCCCTTGGGACAAGTTGCAGCAGGTTAAGAGGTCAATTTGATAAGGCTGGATCTTTTCCCATATAACCTGTTGCATTGGCCCCTTCATTTGAAGCTGACAGGTGAGTGTGATGTCTTTTCCAGGTTCTGAGACTGTGTGGCTATCTGATGGCACAGCTATCTCAAAACTGTCTGAAAAGAAAAAGTAAATGATTACAGTTAGGTTGTCGAATTTTTAGATGAGAAAGTGGAAACTACCCAGAAAGTTCTGCCAAAGTGATAGGTGACATTACTTAACAAAGTTTCATCAATTGTAAGTGATATCTTTATACCACATTTTTGCAAGAGAAAGGATTTTTTTTAAAGGCTGGTAGATAAATAGAAAGGAGGATACAATTGCTCACACATTAGCCCTTAATGAGAAACGTAACCAAAACCCCGGTGCTTTCCTTGGTAGTAATCATATCAAGAGGCTAGATTTCACAACAAGACTATTATGCAAAAAGGTTGATCTGGTGACTCAAACACTGACTTCGAGGATCAGATTAAATGCTATCCCCATCAAAATACTAATGACCTTCTTCACAGAAATAGAAAAATAACCATAGGACTTCTACACAACCACAAAAAACCCCCAAATAGCCTAAGCAATCTTAAGGAAAAAGAAAAAAGCTGTACAAATCACACTGTGATTTCACAATATACTACAAAGCTACAGTAACCCAAACAGCATGGTACTGGCATAAAAACAGACACATAAACCAATAGAACAGGATAGAGAGCACAGAAGTAAATCCATGCATTTACAGCCAACTGATTTTTGGCAAAGTGCCAAGAATACACAATGGGGAAAAGAAAGTCTCTTCAATAAATAGTGCTGGGAAAACTGGATATCCACATGCAAAAGAATGAAATTAGATACTTATCTCACACCATATGGAAAAATCAACTCAAAATGTTTTAAAGACTTAAATGTAAGACCTGAAACTATGAAACTGTTAGAAGAAAACATAGGGGAAAAACTCCTTGACCTTGGTCTGGGCAATGATATTTTGGATATGAATTCAAAAGCATAGGCAATAGTAGCAAAAACAGACAAATGGGATTACATCAAACTAAAAAGCTTCTGCACAGCAAAGGAAACAATCAACAGAGTGAAGAGACAACCTACAGAATGGGAGAAAATATCTGCAAACCTTACATCTGATAAGAGGTTAATATCCAAAATATATAAGGAAAATGTATAAGGAACTCAAACAACTCAGTAGCAAAAAAAAAAAAAAAGACCTGCTTTTAAAATGGGCAATATTTCTTAAAGGAATATATGCAAATGGCTAACAGGTATACAAAAATATGCTCAACATCACTAAGCATCAGGAAAATGCAAATTAAAACTACAATGAGATATCACCTCACTCTTGTTAGAATGGCTATTATCAATAAGGTGAAAGACAAATGTTGGCAAGCATGTGGAGAAAAGGGAACACTTGTACACTGTTGGTGGGAATGTAAATTAGTACAGCTACTATGGAAAACAGTACAGGGGTTTCTCAAGAAATTAAAAATAGAACTACCAATTGATCCAGCAATATCACTACTGGGTATAAAATCAAAGGAAATTACATCAGTATGTTGAAGAGATATCTGCACCCTCATGTTTAGAGCAGCACCATTCACAATAGCCAAGATATGGAATCAACCTAAGTGTCCATCAGTGGATGAATGTATATTTTTTAAAAAGTATATTTATATACACAATGGAATGCTATTAAGCGATAAAAAGAAGGAAATTTCGTCATTTGTTACAACACAGATGAACCTGGAAGACATTATGTTACGTGAAATAAGCCAGGCACAGAGTGTCAAATACTGCATGATCCCATTCATACGTGGAATCTGAAAAAGGTGAACTCACAGAAGTAGAGAGGAGAATGGTGATACCAGAGGCTGGGGAAGTTGGGGGGCAGTTAGATAGCAGGAATAAGTTCAGCATGGTGACTACAGTTAATGGGGATTTATTGCATTCTTGGAAAATGCTGAGTGAATAAGTGTCCTCACCACAATACTGACCGCTATGCGAGGTAATGCATATGTTAATTAGCTAGACATTCCACAATGTATATATATTTAAAACATCATGTTTTACACTATAAATACATACAATTTTATGTACCAATTTTAAAAAAAGGAAGAAAAAATTTTTAAATAAAATTTCAAAATAAAATAAAATCCAAAAGCTCCAAAAGAAAAAAAAAAAGATGTCACATTTGAAAAAGAGAGTGAAATTAAGTCTAAACGATAAAAAGATTTGCTATCTATATTAAAATAGAACACTATAATAATAGTCTGTAATAGTTTTATCCCCACTGAAACTAGCTTCTTATCTTCAGCAAGTGGTTCCATGTGTCAAAATGTTGTTGTAAAGAGAAAACCACAGCACTCCGGTTTTTCAGTCTACACCCATACAACTATTAACCAAATTAACTTTACCCACATAACAAGCACACAGGAAACATTTCATCTCTTGTAATAAATTAACACAGGAAAAGGGAAGGGAAAAAAGGAAAGGAAGAAAATTCATAAGAAATGGAAAAAGAAAAAGAAAAGAAAAGCTTAAAGGAAACAAAAAGAGGAAATTAAAATAGAAATTGAGACAGGGAAAGGAAGATGAGAAAAGAAAGAAATGAGAGACAATATAAACAAAAGGCTAAATCAGATACCAGCACACTGTGCTGAGAAAAAAGGAAGAGAAACCAATTTTTATGCGAGCCATTCTGGGCCCACAGAAATAAGAGGTAGGACAGCCCTGGTTCAGTTGACGTTTGTCTTCAGCATTCACACTCACCACCTCGGGAGTTTTCTGTATCCTGAGCCTATGCAGCCAAATCCTGTCTCAGGAAGCAGCCCCACGCACCTGTATAAAACGGGGTCCGCTCTTAGGAGTGTCTGCATTTTCACAAAGGGCAAAACCATGAAGCAGTGGAGAAAATCTCCAGTGATGAATATCAAGGCCTGGAGTCACAGATGGAGCTGTCCTTGGGGAGCAGGGTGCAGGGAAGCTACAGCACAGGCTCTGTGTAAAGACCCAGACCCACCTGCCCAAAGACTCAAACTAGAACTGAAAGAAGCAGGCCCCATCCCCAGAGGCAGGTGATTTGGAAGCACTGAGTAGCCCCCGACTAGTTAAGAGGGTAACTGGCTGGTGTCAGATCGTAACTGAGACCCACACAAGGTCTGCAGAACGTGCCTTGCATCAGACGTTGCTTGCTGGCTGTTTGGATTGCCAGCTCCTCCTGCACGATGGTACGGGAGCTACCCAAGATGATGCTGAAAACAGTGACCAGGAAGACCCCACACAAACAAGAGAACCCCACCATCCTAATGTTCCTGGAATCGAAAAGTGAATCCACTTAAAATAGGGACCAAAATGTCACAGTTATTAAGGAAGAAAAAAGTTTGATTCAAATTTAATCTTAAAAATAGAAACAAAAATAATAACCAGTTTGTTCTATTCTTATTTTTAGGCATGTTTAATTCTTAGAAAAAACATAGAATAGACTGTGTGTTTTTTCTATGTGATTTTTATTGCAGGATATCATAATAAAATACTCTGTATTTTGAATGTACAGAATGACTTTTCTGGCATAATAACAGATCGTTTTTGAAAATTATTTCAGTGCTTCACGCCCTTTTCCAAGCACCACTCAAGCCCCACTATGCCTTCCTGGGGACACCTGTGCATCATGCTACTGCTCTGTCCCCCAGCACATTCCCGGCTGCTGGCCTGTCCTCCACCGTCCTCACTGGTCAGTGGCTCTGCAGGCAATTTGAGCAGCTCTGCAAAACCACCCACTAACTTCACAAGACCCTGAGTCGTTTTACTATTGGCTTCCTAAGCCCAGGCCTCTGACAGACCTTTTACACCACTCTGTCCTTGGCACCTAGAACTATACTTGACATACAGTAAGAAAGTCAATCAATATCTTTTGAACAAAAAATTAATTTGCAATTTCACTTTGCAGTCAATATGCAGTGCGTTTCCATTGATGGGGGGTGGTATTTACATCCATATTAACTCTAATACTAAGATATTATTTAAAACGATATTTGTAATGCCAAAATGAATTAACTGTTCTAGGCAACAATTATCAATGTCTGCAGATTCACTTAGAAGACACTCTTGTTTTCACAATGCCACCATGGAAATAGCAACCTTGCCAGAATCATCAAACCTGATGCTGACCAAGCCTCTAAATCTAACTACCAATTTACAGAACTACAAAGAGCAGAGAAACATGTTAAATGACACCAGGGGAAAGCAGAAATGGGAGCACAGAAAACTCAAAGTGACAACAACAACCAAAAAAAAAAAAAAATGAGAAAGAAGGAGTGGAAGAAGAAGAGGAAGGAACCTGTAGGTAAAAAGAGACTTAAGCGTATGAAAAAGTTATAACGTGTGGAACTCGAAAAAAGCAATATTCATAGCACGACTGGAGAAACATAAAGCAGACATCTAATAATTTTAAGGAATTCTTGCTTTTCTGAGGATGAAACCTTTACAGATGAAATGATACAACATCCAAAATTTGCTTTAGAATAATCAAGGGGAAGAGGGAGTGTGAGAAATACAGAACAGTAATATTGGCCCAGACTTGACAGTTGGTGCAGCTCTATGATGGGCACGTGGGAATGTATTATACTATTCTTTCTATCTGTGTATGCATTTGAAAATTCCATAACAAAAGGCTTAAAAATATTTATACAAGATTTGAGAAGCAAGAGAACTAACCTAAACTGAAGCACCTACTTTGTGAAAGGCACTTCACACACTCAATCTCTAATCCTCATAACAATATAATCAGCTCCTTATTAATGTGCCTGTTTCCGAGATGAAAAAAAGAAAAACACCCAAGCAACTTTCCTAAGGTGCTGTGCTGGCAAACAGCAGGATCAGAAACCAAACAAATTCATTTGGTTCCAAAGCCCCACATTTTTCAGGTCAGAACAACACTACCTCTAAAGTCTCCTGTATCTTCGACCTCTGCTTCTAAATGGATGCTTTTCCCCATCTCTAGATAGGGTCTTTCTGCCACCCCTGGAAACCAGCTTTTGACTCTGGTGCCACCCAATCCCTCTTTCTTCTTCCCTATTCGTTCAAAATTCTGGAAGGAGTGGGCTCCTCCCCAGCCCTGCCTAGTCATTTCTCCTGTGCTCTTCAACACAGTCAAGGGTCCTTTTCCACCAGTGCACCAACTCTGCAAATGTCACCAATGTTCTTGACTAGGACACTAGAAGTCCTGCCCGCCTCCTTTCTAACCCCTCTCCACAGTCTCCTTCAGGGCTCCTCTTTCTCTGCTGGTCCTTTTAAAATACTGTTGTGT
This sequence comes from Cynocephalus volans, assembly GCF_027409185.1. Classification (NCBI taxonomy): domain Eukaryota; kingdom Metazoa; phylum Chordata; class Mammalia; order Dermoptera; family Cynocephalidae; genus Cynocephalus; species Cynocephalus volans. Next base: position 64,390,477 of record NC_084472.1, read on the forward strand.
CCCCAGGATTCCATTGCTCTTCCCTCTCTACCGGCCATCCCTGGGCAATCCTATCTCCTCTCACTTCTCGGGCATCTCTTATGTGCGGATGAAGCACAAAGCAATAGCTCTTGCTCAGGCAGACTTCCCCCAGCGTTTCTAAAGCACGAGACAATAACTTGTTCTTAAGATGTTTAAAGCAAACTAAAAATTAAACAACCCAGAATTGCCCTACGCCATCTGCAGGGGCATTACTGTTACACCCACTGATTAGAAGTGATGACAGCAGTGGCTTCACGTATTCCCAACTGCACCTGGACTATGAATTTGCTCAGTTGAGAACTTTTCTAAGAACTCTTCATAATGACCCATAGAAATGCAAAATACAATGTTGACTACATGATGACTGCGAAAGTATTCTAAAGTAACCTGAGATAAAGCTCTCAAAAATAAGTGAGCAAAATAGACATTCAAATTCCCAATGATAATCAGGCAACACAGTCCAGACAGTGGAGAAGTGGTGCTTTTGAAGCTCACAGGGCATGCGGTGTGGGGGGTGTGCTGAGGGCAGAAGAAGGGGTGCAGACCCGAAATTCCGAATTTCCCAAGAATAACCCTGCCTGCCTGAGAGTTCTGCCTGTGACAGAGAAAAAGCAAAAAGTCATTTGTGGTGGACACTGAACTGAGGTGTCAGGCAGCTTCAAGCAGAACAGAAACAGGAGCCAGCGGTTGCCTTTAACCTAGAACAGGTCGGCGTTCACGGAAAGAGGAACCACACACAGTCTGCCAGCCCCTGCAAACTCCCTGTGGTTCATGTCACACGTAGAAGACAATGACAGACATGGATGGCATGTCTATAAAAAGCTGCAATGTTCCCCAATGACGAAGTTTGGGGGTGTTATGGGTTAAATTATGTCTTCCAAATGCTTATGGTGAAGACCTAACACCCAGTACCTGAGAATGTGACCTTATTCAGAAACAGGGTTGTTGCAGATGAAATTAGTTAAGATGAGGTCATACTGGGGTAGGATGGGTCCCTCAACCAATAAAAGGAGGAAATTTGGACACAGACAAGCACATAGGGAGAATGCCATGTGAAGATGAAGGCAGAGATAGTGGTGATGCTTCTACAAGCAAAAGAATGCCAAAGATGGCCAGAAACAGCCACAAGCTGGAGGAAGCCTTGGAACGGATGCTTCCCTGCGCCTCTCAGAAGGAACCGACCCTGACGACACCTTGAGCTCAGACTGCCAGCCTCTAGAACTGTGAGGCAATAACTTTCTGTTGTTTAAGCCACCCAGATTGTGGCATTCTGTCATGGCAGCCCTACGACACTAATACAGGGATAAGGACTTAATCGGGACAACATTGTGGGCACAGTCTGGACCAGAAGCAGCAAGGCCACCCTGTTAGGGAAATCAGCCGTGTTCACAAACTCCCTCCCCGCGTATTGCCATTTTCTGCCCATCATTTAAAGTGCCGATAAAAGGTAGAGGAACCAAACAAGATAAAAATAAGCTAAAATTGCTTGACTGAAAGGCATAGATAAAGCGGGAAGAACAAGAGCTACGGCGAAGAAATTAAAACTCAACCTGACAAAGCCGTCACGAAGGCAGGCCAAGCAAGGCCATTTATTTAAAAGAAAAAAAGTAACTAGAATCAGGCGAGCATGTCCTGATGACAAATCAGAGATTTGGCCCAGAAAGTACGTATTAGGAGAAGATTTGCAGTACGTCCAAACGCGATGCTCCTGTCTAAGCACAAAGGACAAGTGACTTGCAGTGCAGGCCCAGGCAGGTCTGCTATTCAAATGAGCTATGACTCAAAGCACTGCTGGGGCCACCCACCCCCAGCCAGACACCCCGGCCATCCATCTCCCCTGGCAGCTTCCTGGGGCACCCGAAGCCTGAGATCCTCGATCTCAAGGGTAACTGTTGATCGTCTTGGTGCAGCTTTTGGTTAGAATCTATTTGTTAAAAAACAACTTTCATTTCTTTTGTTGTAGCAGAAAAAAAAAAAAAACAGGAAAAAAAAAAAACTTTCAATCTCTCCACCACAGTAGAGAACGAGGCTATTTATTTAAGTCAGAACCACAGTTTGCTGAAGCACACGAAAAAGTCTAACTTTTGAGCAATTCTGCAATTTCTCCCAACCAGAAAAATACCTGACTAATGGGATATAAGAATTTTAAATAGTACATTTCCAAGGTCTGGTAAAAGCAAGAGATGACAAAATAGCCCCAAAGCATTGGTTTATTTTCTACTAAAATGTTACCAATCAGCCTCCCGGATTACAAAATTTAATGTAGACTTTCTGCATGGCAGGTTTTTAACAGAAAATGATATCAAAAGATTAACACTGTCTCTAATCATCCCCTGCTAGAGAACAGATTGTTAGTGAGTTGTCCCTGGAGACCACATTAAGCATTTTATCTCATATATACTTAAAAATATTTTCAGTACATTTTAAAAGCAAAATAGCAAGCCTTGAATGAGTGCTTACTATGTGCCAGCATTCAATGCATCACATGTGCTAACACATTTAGCCCCACAGATAAACCACCCAGCTGGTGAATGGCACAGATATTCCCACCAGGCAGGGGACCCATGAGCTGTGCCCAAACCAGCCCCGCCAACCCTCCTCCCTGTGAAGGGACTTCAGTGATACCCAGAGTTTTCTTTTCTACCCTGCAAGGGTGCTGGATTTCAGAGAAACAAAAGAGGCTCTGAGGAAGCCTCTGCTCCTAAATATCTTGTTTTCTGATGCCTGAAATCCTATAATTAGAAATCAACGTCTGTACTTGCCCTTGTTCAAATGCATATAAAAACTTAAATTCCTGGCAGGCACCAACATATTCGTGTGAAATTGTCCACTAGATTGCTTTCCAAGTGGAAGGGAAGAAAGCAGGTTGCCACAGGAGAATGGCCCAGAACAGATCAGCTGTAGCCAAGGAGAGAGAGAAGAGCCAGGAGCAGTCTCACCAGAGCCACCATGGGTGCCACAGGGGAGTGCCTGTAAGTGCAGGGTCGGGTGGGAGACAATGCAGGGAGAAAGCTACCAACAGGAGATAATGAAAGTTCACTCCCTTCTTCCTTCCTTCCTTCCTTCTTTCCTCCAATAAGGATTGCTGAGTATTGACATAAAGACAACTAACTCAGACAGTTCTGAGTTAGGAAAGAGAAACATAAACAGGAAATTACGATAAAGATGTTAAGTCCCCAAAAGAACCAAGTGCTGGGAGAACAGATAGCCTCTAGAAATCCTCCCCTGAGAGGCCCCGATGTCCCAGAGCCCTGGGACACAGAGCCACGGGGCTGGTGATGCAGCTGTGGGCTGGTGGCTCACTAAGGTCTGTCAAAGTTTCTCTGACCAAACACAAAGGTATTTTCACAAGAAAATCTGCTTAGGACCCCAAACTCAAGATATTCGATGGCCTGAGCTTGGTGTATTTACAGAATCTGTCCCAAGTTCAATTTTCTCCCCATTCCCATGTTTTCTACCTAGGTCACTGCATTAGTTCGTTTTGTGTTGCTATAACAAAATACGTGGAACCAGGTAATTTGTAAAGAAAATGAAGTTTATTTGCTTCCAGTTTCTGAGGCTGGGAAGACCAAAGTCCACCCGGTAGAATGACAGTGACCCAGGGGTCTCACATTGCAAGATGGTGGAAGCACAGAGCAGAGAGAGAGAAAGGCAGACTTTCCTCTTTTGTTAAAGTCCTCAGAACCATGCCCTTGACCACCATTTTTAATCCATTCATTACTGCACAGTCCTACAATACAATCACCTCTTCAAGGCCCCACCTTTCAATTATCATAATAGGATTTGCCACCCTCTTAACAGTCACAGTGGGGGCCAAGTTTCTAATTCATAAAATGTGAGGGACACAATTCAAGCTCCAGGGAGTTTTGGGGGGACCTAATTCAATCCACTACAGTCACTATTTACTTTAGTGACTACTTCATTACATGTCCTTTATGTTTCTGGTTGGTTTTGTGGAGAACAAATACGTAGCATTTCTGATGCATGGCATACGAAAAATGAAGCAGCAGCAATTGATGCAATTGTTAAACATGGGAAAATAAGAAATGACAAATGCACAATGCACTACACACATATTACATGCACATGGATGTGCACACTTCAACTGCCATAGAAGGGCAAGATTTAACAAAACCTGGTTTTCAACACACTGCTCAGAAAATGGGTGGTTCACAACCTTTATCAATGTGATTATTATTCAATTAAAATTGCTCTGAAAAACTGAAAAACAATTTCTGCAAGTTTCCTCAGGCAAAAGACATGACCTATGAAATAGAAGACATTTTCTATAAGAAAAAGGGAACATGAGGCCCTCTAGTCTCCCTCAGTATTGCAAAAATCTCCAGTCAGCAATAGCGACAGCATTCAAAGAACAGCAAGCTAAAAATTTGTGTCTGCTCTCTCCTGAAAATTTGAATATGGACCTTGTTTGACTTAGTAAAAAAATTCATGCTCTAATGGGCCACAGTTAAGAAACACTACATGACAGTCAACATCTGTGTTCATTGTAAGGGATAAAGACAAATGATGAGTGGGAAGAACTAAAAGATCCCATCTCAGCTTGGCTGTCTCTAAGCAACAAGCTCCAACTATTGGGCAATGTAGGGACATCCATAAGAGTTGAGAAGGACCAGGCTTGACATGGACACTGGGCAGATGCTTTCAGGGCTCCATGGACACCTGCTGGATGCCTGTGCCCTTCGTAGGCACACCAGCTTCTGTGTGCTTTTTTCCTCCACCAGCCAGCACCTGCCATTCTCTGCTGCAGGACCATCCATGGTGGCTGCAGGCTGCCTTGCTTGGGAATCTGCACATCCAGAGGGACCCTTACCCAGTGACGGACAGGGGTAGGGTCCTCTGCCCCCAATCAGGACCACCTCAGTGCTCTGCCAGACTGGACTAAAGATTACTTCCCCAGGCTTTGCTTAATTTCCTTCCCTTGCTAGGCCCCTTCCCCTTTCCAATCCTGCTTCCTAATGGATTTTCCTGGGAACACCTTCTAGTACATCCCTTTCACACTGATCCTCCTCTCAGGGACTGCTTCTGAGGAATGCAACCCCTATTAGTCCACTTCTGTTGCTTGTAACAGAATACCTGAAACTGGGTAATTTATAAAGAAATGAAATTTGTTTCTTACAGCTTTGGAGTGTAGGAAGTCCAAAGCCTGGGAAACACATCTGATGGGGGCCTTCTGCTTGTTTATGACTCTCCATAGCAACTCAGGATATCAATGGCAAGAATGGGCTAAGCAAGAGAAAGCTAACCTGCTAACTTGCCCTCCTTGTAAAGCCCTCAGAACCACACCCATCACTCCATGAATGGATCAATCCATTCATGAAGGCACAGTCCTCACAATCTAATCACCTCTTCGAGGCCCCACCTTTCAAATACTGTAACAAGATTTCCCACCTTCTTAACACTATTCAAATGGGGGTCAAGTTTCCAATACATGAACTTTGGGGGAACATATTTAACCCATAGCACAACCTAAGGTAGACACAGTTCTGGAACTTTATCAAATTTTACTTAGAACCTAGAATTTGGACTTATACCAGTGTGCCTGGAGGAGGCAGCATGTGGGGCCCTTGAAACATCTTCTTGATAACATTACTTGAGTCCATTAAAAACACTCTCTTCAACACTCTGTCTGGCTTTTTCACTCTCCAAGGCCCAGCAGATCTTACTTCTTCACAGGACCTGCCATAGCAATCTCTCAGCCGCTGAGTCCCACAGTTCTTACTTTCTTTTCATATTTTGTATAATCATGTAAAACAAATTACTAGAGTTGCAAAATATAAATTGTTGTGTTTTCTATTTTTGTGGATATATCTTGCTTTTCTCAATTATGGAGTTCCTTGAAGGTAAAAATTGTTTCTAAAATATGTTTGTTGCTTGTTACTACACCATGTTCCAAAAGTTTCTGAGGTAGTTGTATGATGAATTATATTTATGTTAATCTCAGGAACAGCCTTACATAATACCTTGCACATATTTAATGACCAATAAATACTTGCTCATGCATTTGTTACATCTGTGGGAGTTAAATACAATATCAAAGAAACTTGCACAACAGAAAGAGGGACTGCTAAACCAAACAGAATGAAAATATGAGACTTAGTTACTAGAGGTTTCCCTGTTTTCTCAACTGGACTATTTGATAAAATAGTTGTCTAAATGAACTCTAACTCTAGCCCTTTTCCCCACCAATCCATATCGCATCCAAAACTATATAGCTGAAACGCAAATCTGGCCAGGCTACAGCTGCACTTTAAAAGGTTCACATGTTTCCTGTTGCTACCACAGAACAAAGCACATATCCTTTAGAAAAAGCTTTTTGATTTTACTCCTGACTTTGTCTCCAGTCTCATCCCTTACTAGAATCTGCCATACACTCAAGTTTCACCAAGACCCATACTCACCTTTATGATCTTGCACCTACCATCTCTTCTTCTGGCACAACTTCATATACACCTTCCATCCCATTCCAGGCAAATTGCTACCTATCCTGCAGTACTTAACTGTGATGCCACCTACTTCGAGGAAATAGTTTCTTATTCATCCCAAGATAGGCTAACCTCTCCCTCCTCTGTTTTATTTCTAGACTTTCTATTGTGCGGCCTTTTATTTGTTGTTGTTTCTCCCTGCCCAAAGAAACTAACAACTTCTTAAAGACAATGTACTTCCATTGTGTCTAATCTTAGCACAATGGCAGGCACATTAAGTTGCCCAACAAACTGTGTGAAATCATAGATGAAAAGCCATCCCCGAAGATGACAATGTATCATAAATTTAGTACTCGAAACCTAAAGCAATATTGTCTAGTCCAGGTCCTACAAGACTTTGGGTCTTCATTAACATGTTTGTCAAATGGAAACACACACAAGAGCCATCCCCCCGGTACCACATCCCCTGAGCACCAGTCAGCACCTCAATATTGATGGCTTTAATACCTCCTCTGCAAAGAGCTCCAGGCGATTTTCAAACCACAGAAAGATTGGCAAAAATTTCTCACAGCCCTCTGAGGTAGGAGAAGCTGAAATTACTTAGCTCAAGCTGTAATGAAGTTAAAATGAAAAATATAACAATATTGAAAAACCACTGTGAGTATGGCTGTTAGCAGAGATAGTAGTAATCACTGGATCTGTTTAGAAAAGCAAGCAGTCCAGAAAAGAGACAAAGGATTGGCAGCAGGAGCAAAGCAAGGGTGTCCACGTCATTTATTTTGGATTTGAAAGAAAATATGGGATATATGTATATGAGGGTACTTCAGAGAGCTCATGAAAAACCATTATCCTTCAATTCTACTTTTTGCAAACTTTTTCAAGTACGCTCGTGTGTGTGTGTGTGAATTTGTGTGTGTATATATAAATGAATGGGTATGACAATAAGAGGAAATAATAATGTATTTTGTCAACATTCAGTTGTGCTCTTTATATCAAAAGAAATGTCTACAAATCAATCCTAGGAAACAATAATTTTTTTAAAAGCATTATATATGTGAAGATGATTATCAACCATTAGGTGAAATAGTAAATATTGGAAATAATCTAAATGTCCAGAAACATAATAAGGTTAAGTGTATTATAAAAAATAAAGATGTCAGTATGTCATGTTGGAAATGTTTATAATACAATGTATAAAAAAAAAAATCAATGGTATCTACGCTTTGCTGACAGTTGAAAATATGTGTGCTATGAATAAGAATTGAACAGGAAATGGAAAAATGAAACAGAAAAATGGAATCCTGCACTTTTTCATTTATTTATTTTACACACTTTAAGATCTCTGCAAATGTGGTCTTCATATTTTTGGCACATTGCATTAGTAATTTTCCAAAGAAGTGGGCTCACCTTAGAGACTTGAGTCCAAAGACTGGAGTACAGAAAGGAAAAATAATAACTTCACAGTGGAGACATGTGGCCAACCCACCTTCACCAAGGCATGACGTTTACATCCCCAGTGATATTGCGTTGACATCAGACACCCCCTGATGTAAAGTGATAAGAAGGGCTTCACCTCTGTGGATTCTTTCCAACATCCCATAGTCCTAATCTAATCATAAGAAAAATATCAGACAAATCCCAAGCGGGGGGAACTCTATAGGATAGGGATTGGTATTCCTCAAGAATCTCAAGGTCATGAAAAACGGGAAGAGACAGAAACTATCACAGACCACAAGAGACTGGAGAGAAGTTACAACTCCGTGTAATGTGCTGCCCTGGAGTGGATCCTGGAACAGAAAGACAAGATCAGTGTAAAAACTGGTAAAATCCAAATAAAGTCTAGAGTTCATACTATAGTAGTATACTACTTCCAGTTTCTTTGTTTTAACCAATATGCCAATAACGTGAGATGTTAACAATGGGGGAAACTGCGTGAGTGGTACATGAGAACTCTCTGTATGATCTTTCCAACCTTTCTGTAAATCGAAAAATATTCCAAAATTGCAAGTTTGTTACAAGGGGGAGGGTGTGGGATTTGGGAATCTATAAGAGAAAAGGGAGACAGACAGATGGTAGAGCAGAAGGAGTGTTTTTGAAAGAGCATCTTGAGTGATATAAAGGAAACTGAGAAATACCACGGGGCATTGGGACTGCTCTGTAGTCGGTCAAGAAAGAGGGATAATAACAAGTTATCATGGGTGAAACTAAAGCCATAAATGTCAAACTGGGTGTGGGTGAACTGAGGTAGCTCGACGTGCTGATGTGCATGAAACAGTGTTCACTGAAATTGCCCAACATTTTGTTAGCTAAAAAAATACAAGTTACTCTGTCCCCCTTGAGACAGGTCCACATTGACGAGCATGAGTTAATCCTATTTTTTTTAAGTGAGAAATAAATGTCATCAAATTCAGAGAAAGCTTCAGTGAGAGAGGTTTGGGATGCTGGAGATCCCTACAGAGTTCTTAGTCTTTCCCTTGAGCAAGGAGTAAGGGACGGAGTGGATTAGCAAAAGCTGCTGCACTCTGGTGTCCTTTCTCCAGATACTGACATTTATGCAACTGCAACGTGAAGCTATTAAAAGGCTATTAGCCCGTCAGGTCCTGGGGATGGCCTCTTTCTTTTTGGACGTTGGGACTAAAACAAATTTTAAATGGCCCCAAAATAGATTTTGCTCCAAACCTTGTGTAAAGAAGAACCTCACAGGCAATGCCCACAGAGCAGGACACAGCCAACTCGCCAATCACTCCTCATCTCTCTCATCCCCTCAGTGAGCCAGTGTTCCTCCTGGTGCAGATGAGAATGTGAGGCTCACCACAGCCCGGGACATCTCCCAGTGTCACTCACCAGGAGGCCAGGATCCTCACCTCTAATCCGAAGCAAACACTCTGTTCAGCACTCTTACCTGCCCCTCATAGTTCCATAACCACTTGATTAACATAAAGAGGTAAATACTTTGGAATAAAAATTTTTAAATGTTTTTTTTATTCTTTTCTCAAAATAAAAGGGAATACACTCTCTCTTTCTCAGTCTTTCTCTCTCTGTGGATTTATATGGGTATATATACACGAGGGGTCTTCAAAAAGTTTATGGAAGGATTTGTATATCTTTTAGTTCTATTTTTCCATGAATTGATATACATAAACATATTACTCATGAGTATATGAGTAAACAAAGAATCTTTGTCCGCCAGAAGATATCTCCTAATGATATTTTTTAGCTGTGAACTCAACTTTTTGTTCAATTGAGTGCAGTAAATTCTTCATTCTTTTATATCTACTCAAAACATTTCTTTAACATTTTCCTTTGAACATAAAATTGCCTATTATGCAAAGGATGTTGAGATACCAAACTCAGCCAGGCTGTCTGAATGAGTGACTGGCCACATTTAAGATGGTACCCATTCTATGTTTTTCGTTTGTTTGTTTATATATACGTGTCTTTTTATTCTTTAGTCCTAAGAATAGTCCTAAACTGAAATGTTTAGACTACAAAATTCTTTAAATTTTTGGACATAGAATTCCTCCCCACTGAGGGACAGAACAAATGTCACCCTCATTTGAGGAGGGTTTGCAAATTGGCAAAGTACTATCTTTATCAAGAAGGATAATAATAATCTAATCTCTAGGTCTGAGCTAATAATAATAATAGCCATACTTTCTTGAATACATATTATCTGCATGTCGCTATGCTGAATGCTTTGCATATACTATTTCATTTTAACACTGACAACAATCCAATGAGGCACATTACTATTACCTCATTTTGCAGAGGATGACATTCAGGCCAGAGAGGTAAAGAGAATGGCTAGTCTTTGAACCTGATCCTTTGTAACAAGTGTGATCTATTTCTCTCTCTCCTCTGCTGTAGATGGCAATCAACACAGTGCAACAAGGAGCTAGCAGACAGAGCACACTCAGGAAACTAATCACAGCACACAGGGTGACTCGCTGGTTTCTTATAACTAGAATAAGGTGCTCTCAGACCTGAATGACACTCTGCTTATCATGACTAGAGACAGTAGAAAACATCCCTCTGATGGGCAGATTGCTCGAGCACCAGCAACCAGACGATGGTATACACCATCTCTGGAGACGTGTGGTCAAACCCACCCGCCCAGCCCACTGGCCCAGCATCCACCCACGACATCTTCCCTGGCTCCAGCCCTTGACCTTTTCAAAAAGCAGTGGCGAAGAGGGACAAGCATACTGAGAATATCAGGATATCGCTGAAAGGAAAATGAATATGGGAACATTTTAGAAAATAAATTGGGGGCCGGCCCATGGCTCACTCGGAGAGTGCGGCACTGGTAGCGCCGAGGCCACGGGTTCGGATCCTATACAGGGATGGCCGGTGCGCTCACTGGCTGAGCGTGGTGCAGACCACACCGTGCTGAGGGTCGCAATCCCTTACCGGTCAAAAAAAAAAAAAAAAAAAGGAAAATTGGCAGAGCTTTGAAAACAAAACAAGTCCTTGATTAAGGAGATAAATGCTCCTAAAGGGTGTGTTATTGTCACAGATCACAGATTGGATTATTTTGCCATTTAAATATCTCATTTTTTTTAAAGTGGGAAAAGGACTAGTTTGGTCATAACTAGAAAACAAAATAAACCTTTCATTTTCTAAACATGTAATTTTATTTAAGTGAAAAACTGCCTGAAGCAACTCCACAATTTCATTAATCTATGCTTATGCATTAAAGTGTGAATATTCAAAAAAAAGTAGGTCACCTTAGAGCAAATTTGGTAAACCTATATCTTGCTGTTAGAGTGACAACCTTTGTCATTTACCATTTAAAGTGCATGCAGCAGTCGAGAAGGAGGTAGTGATGGTCCTTTTGCAAGTACAGACCTCACTAGCAGGTAGGAGATGCTGAGGTTAGAGAACCCTCCTCCTAGGGCTCAAATGTCCTAGTCAAACACTCAGCCTGCATGTTATCGAGCAAGGGACTGACCCAAGAGAGACGGGAGAAATCTCAAAAAGGCCTTGAGAATTGAAGAATTATAGACTACCCCATAGGAAAGTGGGAAAAAGAAAGGTGATTCTTATTGAAGTGTGGGAGGAAGAACTTGGCATCCCATGCTTTCTCTATCATTTCTCTTGTTCTTAATGAGGCTTCTGAAAACAAAGCCAGTTGGAGGAAATGCATCTTCTATTAGAGACATTTCCAAAATTTGTGATTATATTTTCTTACCATTATTTCAGAGCAATGATCTACAATATCTAGTTTGTTGTCAAGAACTGAAAATCTCAGGCTCTGGAATTTTACCTTTCTATATGATATTCCATGGGACACACACAGAAGAGCTCTGTAACTCTAAGCATGTTCAATGAATTTGGTGAGACCTCAATTCTTTACAGTCAACCACCTCATATGAGTCCCATTGGCAATTCGAGGAAGAACAGGAGGGACTTAGTTCAAGTTCATTAGCACTACCAGGAAAGAAACTCACAATGTACACTGTGCATCGATAAATCCATTGTGTTCATGGACCAAGGACAGAATATTTCTTTTCAAATTTGACCTGAATCTGTGGTTGGAAATTTCTTGCGATGGCTCTGCCAGTTTCCAATGTCTCACTGAAGAGCTGCACAGTTCAGTATTTGTGCTGGGTTCTGTATATTGCTCTTTTAGAAGAGCATTTCTACTGAAAGAAATTGGAAAAAGAAGAAGGAGCAAGATAGAACTGACTTTTGGCCCTTCCTCTAAATGAGAATGACAACCAAAACCACTTCAGTTGCATTCAGCTGCCACTCTGTAACTCCCAATAACAAAGAAATGTTCCTGCTCTAAAGTAACTAACACACAAATAACCATCAGTTAAGAACCTATATTTTAAATGATGCTTTGAGTTCAGGGCCAAACCTAACAATCCTCAAAGGAATGACAATTAATAATGCAAAAGATCCTAACTCATCTGAAAGTAAATTGATAAAAGAAAAAGTTCATGAAATATTTTTGACCTATTTTAACATACTCATTTTTTTTTTTAGGAATTCTACTCCAGTTTAAATCGAGGGAATATTTCATTTTGAAGTATTAGAACTTTACCAAGAGTTGTTCATTTTGGAAATAGCACCATTGATGACGGTGCCATTCAAGGTAATCAAGTCTTCAACCAAATGTGCAGTCACGGCTTACAGTGATTTTAAGTGGGGTGAACATTTCACCACTGCATTACCTCTTCTCACATGACAGTGCCTGACCATTTGCATATGAAAATACACACTATCTTATAAATTACTTTGTTATTTCTTCTTTATATTACACTTAGAGCATACATTTATTCTTTTGAAATTTTGTGGATAGTTTTCATTATCTATGAGATGATTTCAAAATAGTTAAGGGGACATATAAAGTATTCATAATGAAACAGAATGCTGGGTTGGATAGTGTTGAGAATCCCTACTACTTGCTTTAATTTATTAGTAGCAGTATATGTGGAAATATACAGGGATGTGTAGACATTTCAGTAAATGACCCAAAAGTCTGTATGATGTATTTTTATTCTAATAAATGAACCCGATGTAATGTAACCATAGATCTCTAGTTGATTTTTATTGTGCTATGGTTCCCAATTTTCCAAAATTCATCTAAGACCACACTAAAGTTATAAACACTGGAAGCAAAGATGAAATAGGAAAAAAAAAAAACAAAAACAGAATTCATTTCAGAATACGGTTAGCTCTCAAATACAGTGTTTTGAAGGTAGGTCAGAAACTTAGATAAACACTCCTCCTATGAATTGGTATGTCCTATTGCTATGTGTCATGTTTTAAAAACAGAAACTAATTGAAATGGTTATTTTTTAAATATTTAAACTGAATGTTTGCCATCTCCCTGGCTCTTTTATTTCACTTTAAACTCTTTCTCTAAATTAGGGACGACTTCCATTTCTGCAGTACGGTACACACTTCCCTCCAGTCTGCAATTTAATTTCCACCTCCATAATTTTAATATTTTAAAATCATCGTTTTACACTCTCAATTTTCCTCTAAAATTGTCTTCAGTAATGGCTTCCTAACTCCATTATCTTGGAATAACATTTTTCACATTTATGGGTTTGCCTTTTAGGAGCAAAACAAAACAAAAAGCCATAAAATTTGGGGATCTGAGTCTAATCACAGGATGTCCCCGAGCCAGTAGTAGTGATTACAAATAGACCTATATGTGCTTCAGTCAAGGTGAAGTTTATCACAGTTATGCTATTTCATTTCAGAGGTATATTGCTGTAGAGTAATAGGAGAATAAAGCATTTCTTTTGCCTGTCAATAGATTCAGTTGTATTCAACAGCAAAAATAATTTACTCACAGGCTCAAATTAGGCATATAAGTGATGCATATAAATAAATCATGGATGGCTTAAGCAATCAGACATAACCACTATGATGGCAATTTGTGGTTTTTTGTGGTATAACACAAACAAAACTAAAAATCTCACTGCATATTTCAGAAAGATATTAATTTGGTGCATAGTTACTTATAAAATCACATAAGATAATCAAGACAAAACCAATTTGAAATCATAAAATTTAAGAATCCCTGGGGAATCATTTAGTATAACTTTGACCATCTATCCATCCCTACTTTTCCTCTCCCGATATAGATTGGACCCTGAAAATGAAATATATCTTCTTACAAAATTAAAAATAAAAGGTAAAATTATAGGCTGTCAGACTACTCTGTATGAAATATAATGTTTTCCAGAAGGCTATGACTCAAAACATTTACTCAACAAGAAACAGTGATGTGTTTGATTCATAGAGTAATACACAAAGTGTATTTTCTTGATGTTTAGACAAGAGTCGAACCACAAAATAATATTTTCTAATGAGTCATTGGACTAGAGATCTTAGCTCCATCTTTTGTAATGAATAAATGATTCATCAGCTGAAGTGTGAACCTACTAAGCTTATGAACCTTACTTTGTATACATTTTGTATAGAAGAGAGCACCAGAGAAGATCTTTATTTGCACTCAATGTGCATTCTTCATATTCTCACCAATTTTGATTTAAGGAATGCTGAAATAACACTATAACTTTCTGCATATAAATTCTGAACCTTTGCAGCATGGTGTCTTTCCAGCAATTTCTATATTGGCAAGTGGCATTTCCACATGTCCTACTAACATGATTAGAAACCAGCCCTCACTTCTTTCTTTGCCCGCCCCTCTCATTTAATTCATCTCCAGATTCTGTCACTTCTTTCTCTCTAATACCCTAAATCCACCTACTTGTCTCTTTTCCCACTGGAACAAGATATTATCACTTCTCCCATGCGTGATCATTACAACAGCTTTGTCATGATTCTTTCTACTCATGCCTACCTCTCTTTCATCCATCCCCATAAGACAGCCAGAGCAATCTTGGTAAAAATAAATCTGGTCCTGTAAGTCCCTACCTTAAAATTCCATGCATCCCCCAACCCTTTGGTATAAAATTTAAACTTCTTTGCACATATTATAAGGCCTCATAGAACCAGCCATGGTTTCTCCAAGCTTTGATTTTGACCCACCTCTCACCTTGCCCTGGGCTGTTCTCAGGTTCTCCAATCTACCACCCACACTTGGCCCCGCCTCTGGAATCTGGACTGGGCTACTCCTTTTCCCTGTACTGTCTTTCCTTCCATTCTCCCCCTGCCTTTTGCCTCTGGGCTTAGGAGTCAGTTCTGCTTCTTTCATTAAGATTTTCTGAATCACTCCTGTTCCTCAGACTGGGCTAGACAACCTCTCTTTTATGCTCATATTTTACCTACATCCACCTCTTCATTCACAGTGCTGCCCCTAAGGTATGCCTCTCCTATGGTTGTTGATGTTTTTAAACAAAGCAGAAGGATTTATATGTTTCCTGTGTGGTTTTAGTTTGTTCGTGTTGTCAGTTTTGTTGTTGGTCTTGTTAGTTTGAGCTTTCTTTTCCAAATTGTTACTTTCATCTCTCTTTCGCCATCCAGAACATGAGGTATGCCTGGAGTTATGTGTATAAATATATCTTTAAATTCCTCATATGACTTGGGAAAAAAGTCATTGAAAATGATCAAAGACTGAGTCTTCTCTCTAATAATGAATCCATTGATCACTACGCTTTGGGATAACAGGTGGAGGTCTGGTGAAGGAAGATACATATGACTAGCTTGGATTCACTCTCAAGAAGAGCAAAAGAGGAGCTCTATAATTGCCAAGAGCTCCTGCTTGAAATCTTGGAAACAAGTCAGATGCTCACTAAGCCTGACGATCTTAGGCAGTATCAGACGAAATCTGTGCTGCTCCAGGCCAAGCCAAACACTAAGGGCACATCCGAGGCAGCCCCACGTATTACATAGCTCTTAGTTTTCAACACTGAGGTGAGTTCACCTCAGTTAAAGAAATCAACCTTTAGGATTCTATTGTAAAAGATCTGTGAGGCAGTATTCATGGGATATAAAGTTGAGCAAGACCTATTTCTGCCCTGATAGAGCTTACAAAAAGAGACACTTTCTTCAATCACTAATTCAGTTAAATATAATAAGGGCTTAACACATGATAGAGACTGAAGATGATATTAGAGATAGCGGGGGTAATAAGACAGACTTGGTTCCAGTCCTCACAGGGCATAGAAACTAGTAAAGAAGCCATGAAATTAAACAGATAATTACAACATAAACTTTTAGTTTACACAAAGGGGCACGATGAAGAAGAGTTATATCCCAGGCAAGGAAGCCAAGTTTGACTTGGTGCAAAGCCACAGAGGTCAGCAAGCTTCACACTCAAGGACATCCCAGTGGGAATGGGGAATTTGTTGAAAATACAGATGGAAAGTAGAAGGCCTAGAATATTGGCCAATATGTACATGCTTGGTTTCGTAGCTTGAATGTTTGGGCAGGGCAGTGATGCTCGGGCAAGAGTGAGTTGGTTGCTGTGCTTTGTGTGGACATAGGGAGCAAACAGAGAAGGCAGGAGGGAACAGAGAGCCTGCCCAGAGCTGGAAGTGCACAGAGGAAGTGAAATGATGTCGCTGCTGGAGGATGCGGCAGCCAAAGTGAGAGAAAAGAACAAAAGGGAGAGAAACATCAAACACAGAAAAAGGTTAAAACTTTAAAGAGAAAACGTTTGGATGGTTGTGGCTTCAACCACTGTGTCAAATGAGTATTGGATATCATCTCATCTAATTTGCTGCTTCGTTACTCAAGGAGAACAAAAACCTGGTCGTGGCCTCTCTGTTCCCGTAATGCTCAAGGAGAAGAAGAATATTGGAGAAACTCAAGCAATTCAAACATTCCAGAAAAGCTGTTGGGAAGCTTTTTTTAAACATAGGAGAAAAAAAATGACTTTTTATATAGCTAAAAATAATATCTAAAATATTGCAAAAGCCTTGAACCAGGGAATTTTATCACATAAGACAAAACATTTCATTTTCAACATAATATTTAAAGGACTGTCTGGGAGGCAGATAAAACCCTTCCAGCAACGTGCAATATCAAAAGAAAGCTAATGACTCTACTTTTTGAAAGAACTGAAGAAAGGAAGATTATTTGAGTTTTAAGAACAAATAAATGCTGAAGAGACAAAGCATATTATCTCTGCGTGAAATAAATGACACTACGCAAAGCATATTTTCATCTCATTCTGCTGAACAATGCAGGGCAGGCTTAAGAGGTCTGACAAAATGAATTGCTTAGCATGACTGATTCATAACTACCAGTAACAAGATATGTAATTTACTGAATACTCCCAAATACTCAATGAGGAATTTTTAAATGAAGTTCTTTCAAAAACGAGTCAATTAGCTACTATAAGGAGCATGAGCCTTCTCCTCACCTTTATCTATTTCTGTTCTTGCTCTATTCTGCAGAAACTCAAAGTCAAAACTGGAAATGGGAAAAACTGAAGATTGTCTTAACTGTCTTGCTTATCTTAGGAAAGTTATTACAAGTGAGCTTAATTCTTTACCTCCATTTTTTTCTGATAAAATCTTGCCTAGTGGTCTCTTTGTTGTTCACATTTATGAATCTCCACTTTATATTTTTTGAAACACAGAAATTTTCCATAGAAAGTACATCCCCTACTACCTTCAAATGTCCATTTGAATAGAAGATAAAAACAATGCTCTGTGAAGTTTATAATATGTCATCACTTACTGTCTCAGAAATGCACCCCTTTCTTCATTTTTATATTATTTGCGAAAGCTCAACTCTTCTCTTTTTTTGCTTTCATGAAAGATTTGGCCTCTGTATTTCTCTCTTTATCCAGTACTACTCATAATTCTTCAAAAGTAAAACTGCTTTGGTACATTCTTCTTTATGTTGTTATTTGGCCAATTAATAATCGTATTTAATATATGTTAAGTATTTGCAAAGTGACATGAGATATCATAAATACTTTCCAGGGAATGTTTTGTTGCATCTCAAAAGCACCCAACATTTTAGGCACTATTATTATTACTCTCATTTTAAAAATAGCATGACAAAGGTCCTGGCTAGTGAAGTGGCGCAGTCCATGCCATGGTGGAGTCCTGAAAGGAATAGCTTGGGCTGCCCTCTCCAAGTTGGCAAGGCCGCCGGAGGGAGAGCTGCTGGCAGGACCACGGCTATGAGCACTTGCTTTTGCTGTAAGGATCTCTGCCTTGGCATAGTGGTACTGCCTTTACTTTCTCTTTTTATGTTTTGGTCAGCGTGGCAGTTTCCTGAGTTTCCAAAAGAGGCAGAAAATGACACACAAACAGTTGTTGTCATAAAATTAGATAGTCCCACCAAAGATCCAGGAAGATTGAACAATTCCAATTGTCCCTTTTGAGTCAATTAATTATGCCAATGGATGTTTCAAAAACATTGGTTACGATTAATCATGACCAATTGCCTTTATCAGAGAAACTAATAAATAAAAGAAGTCCCCATCCTCTTCCCACCATCTGGGTAAATGGTTACATGGGATATAAAATCAGGAAAGGAAAAATTTGGTATCCCCCTAGTGGATGTCCAAAGTATGATCTAAGTTGGCAAATGTCATTTACTGGAGATTATATTAATGGCAAGAGAATGGTTGGTATTAATGGGAAATTACATGATTGGGATAAATTAAGTATATGGGAATGAAACCATAGAATTCCTTTTACTTGGTGGTGTCCAGTTTTAAATCATTAAGAATCAGGTGTTGGGATAAAAATACATGCTGTAAAATTATTAAACCTGCAAAATTAGATCTTAGAAAAATAAGAGGGTGCAACTGGTTTTGTGGGGGATGGTGCTGTGCACAATGACACTTTGACATTTAGATCAAGATTACAGGGCCACAGCCGATGCATAACCTCAAAATGTGCATGATAATGCTGCTCAAATATCCATTGTTCCTTTTCATTCCATTAGAACATAAGATCATTAGACCCCCATTAGAATTTAAATGTTAGCATTGTTCCTTTTAGCAAAATTTGTGCTTACATTTAGCAATAGACATAGGTCATATGATAGTACTGTCTATCACTTTGTAACTGCAATAACCCCACCCTGTTAATAGGGTAGATATTAACCATAGCTTGCCAACAGGAAAAGGTCACAGGTTAACTTCAGGACAATGAGAAGATGGTCCCGATCTGATAACCTGATACCAAAAAAAGGAAGCACGAGCTAATCACCTGAGGCGTGCTGATGAAGGGAAAAAACTGACTGACCACCAAAAAAGTTTCCCCCGTGCTTTTTGAATTATTTACTCAAGCTTGTTGATGTAATAAAAATAGTACCCAAAGCCCCCCTACAGAGCTGTAAAATTAAATAAAAGGCATTGTCTCATGCTCTACTGGGCTCCAGCTGCAACACGCTGACAGCCCGCACAGAGAGAATGTGCATATTGATGTATTGAGATCTCCGTCTGTGTTTGTTATTTTCACCGACCCTCTCCTTCCCTTTTGGGGTACCCACCCCTCGCTGAAACTGGAATTCGGCAGTGAAGGCAGAGTCAGCATTTGAACCTAGAAATTTGATTCCATTCCTTAATAGAAAGAACCAAAGACTCATTATATACCAGAATAGAAGACATACATCATAGAGAATACATGGCTCCTAAGTTGATCTACAAACTATTAATTCTTCAGTCCTTTATAAAAAAAAAGATAATCTCACTTATATATGCAATGTACATACAACAGGTCACTGCTACCTTAGAATGCAATGCTCAGTGTTTTGTGCTGAGACAATGGAAATTTATATCCCCAGTCTTTCCTTGGGATGGAAATCCTTCCCAAATGTAAATCTGATCATGGCTTTCCCTGCTTGCAAACCCACAGTTTCAGTACTTGTAGCTACATGGATTCATGCAAGCACAATCTGTCTCTAAAGTGCTCTCTGTCTTTCTTTCTCACCACATCCATCCATGGCCTGGAATCACCATCCTTGCAAGGCCACTCCAGGCCCTCACTTGTTCACCACTCTTGCCTGGTCCTCCAGGCCTTCGTGCAGGCCGTTCTGTCTGCTGAAATCCTCAAACCTAAACTGAAACCTGAGAACGTCCTCCAATGTGGTCTTCTGTGAACCTTTCTCCAACTTGGAGGGTGCAGTTTCCATCTTGTCAAATCTCCACGCTGGCCATCTCTCTTAGCAGGCAACACATCTCGTTGGGCCATCAGATTGTGAGCATCTCCAGGGAAGGAATGGCTTCTTAATCATGTAAGAGGGCTCCACACTCTTTAACTTCCCTACCCAATTTCATTAATAAGGTGCAATCCCTCCCTCCAGGCCAAACCACTGTGTACACAGGGTCAAACTTCACATGAGGTCAACCATCATATGTGTCCAGTGGGCAGCCTCGTGGAGCCCTTCCTTGATTTACCTTATCTTTTATTTTATTTTAACATTTACTTGTACATATTTGTGGGGTACTGGGTGTTGTTTCAATGCATGCATATACTGCACAGTGATTCACTTACGGTAGACGGCATAGATTTGTACCTGTTAGTCCACCACCTCTCCTCATCCTCACCTACCTACCCCCCTCTCCTCCTGGCCTCAGGTAACCATTATTCTACTCTCTACTTTTATGAGAACCACTTTTTAAAAAAATTCCACAAATGAGTGAAATCATGTGGTATTTGTCTTTCTGTGCCTGACTTATTTCAATTTCCATGATGGTTCCCAGTTCCATCCATGTTGCTGTAAATGATAGGATATCATTTCTTTTTATAACTGAATAATATTCAATTGTGTGTATATAATACAGGTTTTTTTCCATTCATTCATCCATTGTGGTCATTTAGGTTGATTCCTATTCTTGGCTATTGTGAATAGTGTTGCAATGAACATGGGAGTACAGGTGTCTTTTTAATATATTGATTTCATTTTCTTTGGGCATATACTCAGTAGTAGGACAGCTGTGTCATAAGGTAGATCTATTTTTAGTCCTTAATCTGTTTTGGGTTGATTTTTGTGTATGTTGAAAGGTAGAGGTCTAGGTTCAGTCTTCTGCATGTGGATATCCAGTTTTCCCAGCACCATTTATTAAAGAGGCTGTCCTTTCCCCACTGTATATTCTTGGCACCTTTGTCAAAAATCAATTGGCTGTAAGTGCATGGGTTTATTCTCTATTCTGTTCCCATTGGTCTATTTGTCTATTTTTATGTCAGTGTCATGCTGTCTTGGTTACTATAGCTTTATAGTACATTTTGAAGTCAGGGAGTGTGATGCCTCCAACTTTGTTCTTTTTGTTCAAGATGGCTTTAGCTATACGGGGTCTTTTGTGGTTCCACACAAATTTTTAGATACTTTTTTCTATTTCTGTGAAGAATGCCTTTGGTATTTTGATAGGGATTGCATTGAATGTGTAGATTGCTTTGGGTAATATGGACATTTTGATGATGTTAATTCTTCCAATCCAAGTACATGGAGTATTTTTCCACTTATTTGTGTCCTCTTCAATACTTTTCACCAATGTTTTATATTTTTTTATTGTAGAGGTCTTTCACCTTCTTTGCAAATTTACTCCTAGGTATTTTTTTTTTTTTTTTTTGGTAGCTATTGTGAATGGGATTACTTTTTTACTTCTTCTTCAACTATTTCACTATTGACCTATAGGAAGGCTGTTGATTTTGTCCCCTATCACTATACTGAATTCATTTATTTGGTCTAGCAATTTTTTGGTGGTGCCTTTAGGATTTTTCTATGTATATGATCATGTTGTCTGCAAATAGGAATAGTTTGACTTCCTCCTTTCCAATTTTTAAAAACAACCTTAAATGATTTGTCTGCCCATTAGTCAATTTAAGTAACTGTACTTCAAAGTTAAGGACACAAATCTGCACACTCCCAGTGTTATCCAATGCTGTTGACAAAATTTGCATCACGATGTTCTTTATTCTTATTCTTATTACCCTAGTGACTTCTTTCCTACAGGTTTTGTGTTTTGTTTTAGTTTGGATTTTGTTTGGGGGTTTGGAGGTTTGTTTGTTTGTTTTGGTGGAAATTAAAAACAAGCTTCTATTTTTGTCTTTGGATAACTGCACTTACGGGACTGCCAAGAAGCCTCACTGTTTTTATTAGCCATTATTACTAGTTACATAAGTAATAATCCATGATAAATGACCACTTATCATTTACTAACTGGAGCACTATGGTGTCTACAGGCCGGGAAGAAGAACATGCAGAAAGCTTTTATAACAGCATTGGAGATGTGGCAAATACATCACAAAATTTTTAATTCATTGTATCTAAAAAGGATAAATATTATTTTTCAATTATTAATACAGGCCTAATACCAAGAATGAGAAACAATTTCACTGTCAAGAAGAAAAAGGCCTGAGTATATGCTGGATGTCTGTAATGTTTTAGACTAACGACAGACTTAGGTAAATGGAATGATTATGTTGAAGAGCCCACAACCTGATTCAGAAATGCTGTACTTCATAGAAACTAGGACTCATCTCTCCATTACTCTCATAAAATCAAGAAACTCAGAGCCAGGCCATTTGGAGGTCACACAGTGCTGAAAACAAATGCCTGGGAATGGGGCCCTTCACAGTCCACACAATTCCACCCTCAAACAGCTTTAAAATGGTGAAAGCCAATACATGTTGGCATGAGAACCATTTTGAAGGGAAAACATGATAACAAATTAGCAAAATACAGCAAAAATGTTGGAGAGGAAGAGTCGTGTTGCAGAAAGACAAAATTGGGGGACAGCGTGGGGGTAAACACAGTAGGACTGAAGTTTTGACATATAAGAACCCTGCCCAACCCACACACATGATTTTGAAGTCTCTTAGCACCAACTGCTAAAAAGTTCTCTTTTATCCTTGCCTTACCCCACCAGCTCTGGCCTTTTTAAGAAAACTTGTCACAGGCCGAGCCCGTGGCGCACTTGGTAGAGTGCTGCGCTGAGAGCGTGGCGACGCTCCCGCGGCGGGTTCGGATCCTATATAGGAATGACCAGTGCACTCACTGGCTGAGTGCCGGTCACGAAAAAACGACAAAAAAAAAAAAAAAAAAAAGAAAACTTGTCATGGCTTCAGATGTTTTTTTAAAAAAAATAGATACAGCATTACTCATAGAGAACAACTTTACCCAGAAATCATATCTAAATAGCAGCTACTACAGAAACCTCAAAATCTTACAGCATGGAAACTAGCTGCTTGTATTATACTATAGACCACCTAGCCAAGGAAAATATTACACAAAATGGGGAAGACTGAAAAATTAAACCTAGAAAGGCTGGTGGACCACTTAAACGATGCACATTCTATCTTGAATTTCACCTCTGGGGAAAAAAAAAAAACCAAAATCTATGGACCCACTACATTAGATTGTACATACAACTGGTTCTTAAATCCCAAGAATAAAAATATATTGAAATCTATATTGCACTGTGAAATGGGATGGAGACACACATTATGCCCTTTGAAGCACCTGTCATGATCAAAGTACTAAAGGCAATTCTGACTAGAAAAGCAAAGTCAAACACTTTCATTGGAAATTCTCATAATTACAAATGGAAACTATAATAAAATGCGAATATTCTGGCTTAACAGTATAAAAGGTTAGTTGAAAAGGTAAAAATCCCAAAGGAAACCCCAAGACTACTAAAAAACATATTTTTGAAAGTCCAGGGGAAATATAAGCTAACAGATCTAAAGGGCTGAGTGCTCAAAATAAAACCCTTTATGGCCAAACTGGCAAAGTCAAAGAGCCACAGCAGGATGAAGTATTGCCAAAAAAAATGAAAAGACCATTCAAACTGGGGAGAATTATAAAGCCCAGAGGTACAAACACATAACAAGGCCCAAAGAGAATTTGAAAAATATCTTGCAAAAGATTCCAAAGCAAATGCCAAAAAGTTTTTCAACACACCAAAGAGAAAAAAGTGAGTGAGAAAAACTTGAAAGCATTAGAAAACAGCACACACAAGTTTTTCAGTGAATAAAGAGGGAATGACAAGGACATTTACGAAATTATTTGGTTCCATCTTTATGGAGGAGACTAATTCAGAATTCCCAAATTTTCCATTAGAACAGATAGGTAACGTATATTACTTTGAAGAAATGACCTAACTCAGGAATTGGACAAAATCATCTCACCAGGACAGAATACCTCCACTCCACTTACTCTATACAGGCTGGAAGCCAAGCTGCTTGACAAAATGCACTTCTAGCATTTGCAAATGACTACCATGCTTCAGAACAAGTATCTTCAATGGCAGCCATTCAAAAGAGGAACTCCAGAAAGGTCATGAGATTAGAGCCAGTGAGTCTTACTGCTAGAAAACTGGAAGAATGTTTGGGTATAAGCATGTAACCAGATACAAACTAGGATGGGAGCCGCAGCATGATCTCTGCAAGAAAAAAGAATGCCTAACTCACCTCCTAGAATTTCCAGAGTAGGTAAATCACATGATAAAGGAAAACCAAAGGACATAACTTATTTAGATATTCAAACTTTTTTCCTACACTTTCTATTCACAGAAACCCCAAAGCCATATTCCCCTCTCCAAACTGGCTTCTTTCCCTTTCCCCACTGTTCAGAAACTGGGTGTCATTCTTTTTTTTTTTTTGCACATTCTCAGGTCAGTTTATTATCAACTGTACAATAATACCATTTACAAACTTAATTGTCCCTTGCCATGTAAAATATCATATTCATAGGTGACAGAGGTTAGGGGGTAGATATCTTTAGGGTGGAGGAGCATTATTTTGCTGCCACATATAGATATCTACACATGGCTATTTTCAGGTTCTATAAAGAAAATAAAGCATATAAAAGTTTGAGGTAGGTGCTATTGTTTTACTTTTTTAATTTTTTTATTGGTTATGAATATTAGTGAGATACAAAGCTGATTATCACCCCCATGCCCATGATGTGAGGTCAGATTCATACTGGCAGCATACCTATTACCACAAATTGCATTTGTACCCCATGTCCCCCACCCAATTATCCACAACCTCCCTCTCCCTCCCCCTTTCCTCCCCACTCTACTTTGTAGCCCAAGGAAAGTTCTCTTCCTCTGTAATTCCTACTCACTACTGTGATCTTTCTTTCCTTCCTTCTTTCTCTCTTAGCTCCCACATATGAGTGAGCACATGTGGTATTTATCCCTCTGTGCTTTGCTTATTTCACTCAACGTAAGTTTCTCCAGGCTCATCCATGTTGTTGCAAATGGGAGTATTTTATTCTTTTTTATGGCAGAGTAGTATTCCATGGTGTATATATACCACACTTGCCTTATCCAATCATCCACTGATGGACATTTAGATTGGTTCCATATCTTGGCTATTGTAAATGGAACTGCAGTGAACATGGGAGTGCAGGTATCTCTTCAACATGATGATTTCCATTACTTTGGGTATATACCCAGAAGTGGGATTGCTGGATCATATGAAAGATCTATCTATAGTTGTTTGAGAAACCTCCATACTGTTTTCTATAGTGGTTGTGCTAATTTACAGTCCCACCAACAGTGCAGGAGTGTTCCCTTCTCTCCACACCCTCGCCAGCATTTGTTATTCACTATATTTTTAATTACAGCCAGTCTAACTGGGGTGAGGTGGTATCTCAATGTAGTTTTAATTTGCATTTCCCTGATGACTAGTGATGTTGAGCATTTTTTCATATGTCTGTTGGCCATTTGTATGTCCTCCTTTGGAAAATGTCTATTTAGCTCCTTTGCCCATTTTTTAATTGAGTTATTTGTTCTTTTACTGTATAATTGCTTGAGTTCCTTGTATATTATGGATATTAATCCCTGGGTGTCATTCTTAACTTTTCTTACCTTACTCATCAAATCAGTTGCCAGATCCTGTCAGTTCTATCTTTTAAATATCTCCCAAATGTGTACCCTGCTCTCCATCTCCATCACCACTATTCAAGTCCAAATTGCCATTCTCTCCCACTTGTATTACTAAAATAGACTCCCTCACTCCAGTCTTGCCCCCATATGGACTGCTCTGCACAATGAAATCAATCTGATCTGATATCTCTCTCAAAGATATAGAAATCCTTCCATAAATTCTCAGTCACCTTGTGATAAGTATACATTTCTCAACACAGCATATAGAACCACTTAGCATTTGGCCCCTGCTTACCTCTCCACTTTTATCTGATCCCATTCCCACATCATACATTACATTTTGGGATAATGCATTCCTCTTCCAGCCTCAAATACCTCCTGCTCTCTCTTTATTCTCTGTACCTTTGCACATGCTGTTCCTACTGCAGAAGACATGCCTACCCTACTGTTCGGCTAATTTCTACTCCTCCTTTAGTTGTCAGACATTCTCCTCACCCAAGTTGAACAATGAAGAAAGATAACAATCACCTGAAGGACTCTGAGAGCCCTCTTTATGGCACTTGTCCCCACCAGAGCATTTTTCATACAGAAATATAATGTCTACTTGTCTCCCATACTAGTCTGTAATAGAGATGAGAGCAGGAGCTATATCTCATTCGTCATATATTTAGTTCCTAATGAGTGCCTGGCAAGTGGTAACAGCTCAATATGTGTTTGCTGAACTACTCTTGAAGTTTCACACCCAACAAAAATATCTAATTCTTCAGGAAACATGGAAAAGGAATTCAATGGAACCACCATGTACAGAGAAACTCCTATGTGCCAGGTACTCTATAGAACCTTCATATATTATCTCACTAACTCTCATGGCTTCCCTAAGATACATATTCTTATTCCCATTCTATAGATGAGTCAACTGAAGGTCAGAAAAATGAAGGGACTTTTCAAATGTCACAGGACTAGTTAGAAGAGTAGAACCAGAACTCAAAACTCCCTGTCAACAAACCTATCTTTGTTCCTACAGTTGTGAAGACAAAAAGCAAAACAACAGATGGGAATTTCTCTAAATAGAGAATTGTTAACATTAAAATTGCCCTTGAATTAATCCTGGAATTAAACCTACTGCTATGGTCTGAGTGTGTCCTTCAAATTCATGTTGAAGCCTAATCCTCACTGTGGCAGTATTGAGAGTGGGGGCTTTGTTGGAAGTCATCAAGCCATGAGGGCTCTGCCTTCAAGAACAGGATTAGTGTCCTTGGAAAAGAGGTTGAAGGGAGCCGCTTTGCCCTTTCTGCCGTGTGAAGACACAGCAAGAAGGTGCCGTCTTGGAAGCAGAGAGTAGCCCCTCACCAGACAGCACATCTTGATCTTGGACTTCTCAGCCTCCAGAACTCTGAGAAATAAATCTCTATTATTTATAAATCATCCCGTGTAAGTTATTTTGTTATACCCAGCCTGAATGGACTGGGACAATGGCTATATACAGATATATATACACACACGCACATACATTTTTTTTTACTGTGGTAAAATATACATAAGATTTACCGTGTTAACTATTTTAAATGTGCAGTTTAATAGTGCTAAGGCAATCACACGGTTGTGCAACCAATGTCCAGAACTCTTTTTATGTGGCAAAACTGAAACTCCATACATATTAAACAACTCTCCTCTCTCCCCTCTCCCACCCCCTGACAACCACCATTCTGCTGTTTGTACCTATGAATTTGACTACTCTACGTACCTCATATGAGTGGAGTCATACAATATTTGTTCATTTGTGACTGGCTTATTTTACTTAGAATAATGACTTCGAGGTTCGTCCATGTTGTAGCATGTGCCAGAAGTTCCTTCTTTTTTAAAGCAGAAGAATATTCCATTGTATGTATGTATCACTTTT
Organism: Cynocephalus volans; assembly: GCF_027409185.1. Lineage (NCBI taxonomy): Eukaryota > Metazoa > Chordata > Mammalia > Dermoptera > Cynocephalidae > Cynocephalus > Cynocephalus volans. The sequence continues at coordinate 64,418,072 of NC_084472.1, forward strand.
TGTTTATCCATTCATCCCTGAATGGACACTTGGGTGGCTTCTTCTTTTTCATCTATTGTGAATAATGCTGTTATAAACAGGGGTGTAAACTCACTTGATATATTTATAATAATGTGCTAGTCCACATCCCTGTCAAAACCTCACAAATGACACTAAACCATTCTGGGTGGTAAAATAAACTAGTGGGTGAATTTCTAAACTATCTCATTAAGCTATGAAATATGCAGAGAAGTGGTAGATACATTTAAATAAATGTCCAATGGAATGAAGACTTTTAGAAAAAACAACTCTATTTATCTTTTAATATGAAGTTATGTATAAATAATTAAACTATTTAGGAAAATAAATCCACACTCAAAAATACTTCAAATCACGTTTCACATTTGATGTTCTATAAACCTCCATGATCACTCATGAGAATACTTTTCACTTTCTAGAAGGTGCTTGTATAAGATTATCCTGTTCCACTCAGTGGTGCATGGAATTAACACCTCTCCTCTGTGCAGTTCAGGAGTTAATGTTGATGATTTTCTACAGCAGCATCACTCCCCTCCCTTCACCCCATTCTCTTGCTGTTTCATTCAGCATGTCTTCTAAGTGCAAAGTGCTGTTCCCAATATTGCTGGGATCGTGGAGAGGGGAACAGAATGCCTCAGTCAGGGAGGTGGCAGTGAGGGAGACAAGCATGGTGACCACTAGGTGGAATGAAAGGAAAATGAACACCTTCAGGAAAAAGGTGGCCACAAACCCACCTGGGAGAGTGGGGGAGACATCAATTCCCATTTTAGGGGTGGGACAAGGCTTTCTAAGCTGACCCTTGAAAGACAAGTAGTATATGCTGTGAAAGAGTGTTTAAGAGAAAGAAACAAGCAAAGATTCCCACAATTCAGAATTACAGAGGATGCTTAGGGAGTTAAAACTTAATCCAGTTTGGCTGAAGGAAGGATACACAAAGATAAGTTTGGAAAGTTTGCTGGGACCATATCTTAGAAGGCCTTGAATAGCACTTTTAAGGATTTAGGATTAATTGGGCAGATGAGGGTTCCAAAGTCAAATTCCAAAAGGGTCCAGGAAGATAACAGAAATGACTGAAGCCAGAATGTATTACAATAGGGAGTGGTGGGGATTGTAGGGGACTCAAGAATGTATTATTCACAAAAAGGCAGCTGCTTCTCAGCCTAGAAAATGCTGCCTAGCAGAAAATTCAGGTCAATATCGACAGTCCATCCAGATGTACAGATGTGTGTTTCCAGTTTTCCAAAGTTGTGCTGGCTAAATGGAAGGGGTTTTAGGGACCACCGTTTGCAAACTCTGGTGTGGATAGTGAGGAGGCTCTGGGTCTAATGGCCTGCCTTCCATCTTGATTTCTTTAAGAACACATGATATTTTTTATTGTCCCTTTATGTGCTAAGTCCTTTTCCTCCCTACACTCTCCATAGTTTGTCCTTTCTTTTCTAATTTTGTTTTTAAAATTCTACATTAATAAAACTATCTAATTCATAAAGGTATTGTGAGGATTAAATAAAATAATCAATGTAAAGCCTTTTGGACCCTGCCCAGGGCAGCCACATAATAAACATTCAGTGAGCAGTTGTTATTAATGTGAAAGATCACTAGTCAAGGCTCTCAGTGCACACTCTTACACACCCATGACTTTACCACATGTACATCTCCAGCCCAATTTGTCTCTTGGGCTCTGATTCAAAAGTGCTCCTGCCTACTAGAGAGCTTCACTTGGGTATCTGAAACTAAACCACTCAACCCCACACCAGACCTTCTTCTCATTTCATTCTCCCTAACTCAGTAAATGATAGTGCACCATCTGCCCAGGATCCCCAGTAAAACCTTGTGCCATTCTTGAGCCAATTTTCTATTTCACAGCCAACATTCAATAAATAATGAAATCCTGCCATTTCTCAACTCACTCTCCACATATAATCTGTTGTCTGAGTTCATTTCCAGAACCGTGGAAGCTCAGCAGATTACATACCCTATCTAGAGATAATGCAGAATGACGGAGATCAGGCACGTCTTACCTGCACTGTGAGCACAACAACTGGAAACATAATCCTACTGGGGCTAGAAAAGAGCCCCAAAACTGGGACATCTGACGTCTTATCTCTGGGAAGATGATGAGCTACATTACTCAGATCAGCCTCAAGTAAAAGGATCTAGATGATGGATACTTTTTAGAAAAAATAGGAAGAGATGAAAGATAAGAGTGTTTCGAACTAAGGTTGTTGTGATAAGTTTGAGACACACAGTTGGGATACATATTTTGAAAGTCTAGCCACTTTGATGTGAAAGAATGAGGAAAAATAAGATATAAAGGATGACTCTTGTGCTTTAGAGATGTGGGAACACTGTCTCGAGTAAGCAGAAAAGTTTGGGGGAAGGGGTGGCTATTTTTATTTCCAGTAAAATACCAGGTTCCATTATTATCACCGAACTTCCTGTGAAAAATAACTAAATATGCAGGATAAACTATTTTTTTTAAATCTTAAAAGCATTGAATCTCTGACAACATAGGGGTCACCAGGAAAAACCCAAGTGAAAGTCGAAAACTAAGGAGGTAAAAAGCAGCAGCCACCTTTGCCCTGAGTACACCTGGCCAATCTAAACAACTGAAATTCCGATTTTGAGCTTCATGCAACACAAGTGAAATGGGTGTCAAAGCTCAGGGCCTACCTAGGGTGGGGAATTGAAAAGAAGACCCTTCTCCTGTTGAGACCTCTGAGGGATATTCCTTTATGGAAAGGATGAACTGGAAATAAATGTGCCCTTACCCATGTTCCCAGGAGACTAAGGGAAAGAAAGAAAATCCTTCAGTAGTTGTAAGCACAAGTCAGTCTTCATGTGGATTTATAGCCCAAATTCCCACTGCACGAGTGCTCCATAACACCTCGGGTTTAAAGTAATCCAGGATTCAACTCCTCTTGAATGAGGGCCCCTTCATTCTAGGCTTCAGAAAACCTCCAGAAAGGCCTTATAAAGGATGATGAGCAGCACACAGGCAAAAATAACCAAGAGCTTAAGGAAGTAAAGCAAGAAGAGGGAGAATCAGCAGAAGGGTAAAAAAAAAGAAAAACCAGATATCAAAGATATACTTTGATATTCAATAATCAGACATAGATTATAAAACTATGTGTGTCCATCTTGGGGGAGCTGGAGGGGTGTCCACTGAAAAGAACAAATTACAGTAGAGAGAGAAAATGAGGAGAAAAATCCTCCCGAAGGAAGTAGGCAGGGGAGTAGTGGCTCCAGGATTTTCTGAGCCAAAGTTCTGGCAGCTGAAGTGGTTATATAAGTTCTGAATCTTTGGGAAGGGAAGAAATTAGAATAATAAAAAGTACACTTGGAAGAAAATGTATCTTGAGTGTGCCCCCTCTGCTTATGCCCACTAAGCTGCTGCCTTAGTTTAATTCTTTTTCATCTCTCCTCTGACTGATTACTATAGCCTCTGTCTGCCACGGCTGCCTTAACAAAGTACCCTGGGCAAAGTAACTGGGCAACTGAAACAACAGCTTTATCTTTTCACAGTTCTGGAGGCTGGAAATCCAAAATTAAGATGACAGCGGGATTTAATCCCATTGAGGCCTCTCTCCTTGGCTGGCAGAGGACCCTCTGTGTCCTAATCTCTTCTTCTTATAAGGACACCAGTCATATTGGATTAGAGTACACTCTAAAGACCTATTTTAAACTTAACTACCTCTTTAAAGTCTTATCTCCAAACACAGTCACCTTCTCAGATGCTGGAGGCCAAGACTTGAACACACAAATCTGAGGGTACACAACTCACCCCAGCACAGCCTGCCTAATTAGTCTTCCCTCTGTTCTCCTAATGACTCCCCATTGCCTAAAGAATAAAGGCCAAATATTTCAGAACGGTGTACAATTGTGACACAAAAAATGTCACTACAGAGAACTAGCTCCCAGTCCCATCCTGCGGCTCAGAAAATGCACTTAATTATGAATGTGAGTTTGCTGTGCAAATGCCGTTCCAAAATAAGTGTTCTGCATTTCCCTCTTGCAAGCAAAAATCTGGACCTCCTGCAGATAGCACATCCAATTTCTTCATCATCACTATCTACCCCTCCAAGTTCACCACCTGCCACTTCTACTCACTTAAACTAACTTTTATTTGAGTTTTATTTACTAAGCATCCTGCAGCTCAAACACACCAGCCTCACTTTGCTTTGGGGCCATTAGCATGATTTCCTTCTAACAGGAGTATCTTGCTAACAGGTCGACCATCCTTCAACCCAGGACATCCTAATTCACCTTCATGAGTAAGCTCAAGCGTCTTTTGCTCTCTGAAGCTTCATAAAGATCCCCTTTCTTTCTCCCCACAACCATCCTTCCAACACACACACACACACACACACACACACGCACTGCCACGAATACCATCCTAGCACCACCAACACCTGTCTTCTGCACCTACATTATAGCAAGCATCAAATTGTATAGTAATGGAGCCTGAGCTTGAGATCAGAGATATTTTTCCTATGTACATTCATGTTCCCAGAACATGATGGACATTTGATAAATATTCATTGAATGAAAGAGGGGAGGAAATAGGAAGCAGGAACTGAGGAGGGGGAGCTTTCTTTGCCTGTAATTCAGGAAGGTAAATAGACATTGTGAAGAGGTGTTGGTGGGCCACACCCTGAATGCAGTGCCCTGCTTTATCTCAGAACCACAGGCCCCCCTTTTCCTTGCCTGCGTTCTTGTTGCCCATCTTCCTGTTTTCCCACCTCTAAATCATCCTACACACAGTTGCTGGGGTAATGGCTCCAATCGTGGCCAATATATGACTTCCACTACATGAAAACTTTACTGATCATGAAATGAAATCCAATATCTTACCCTTCAACCTCCCCTATGCCTCTGACCAAATGTGTTTTCTTATGACACAAACGTAGAGTATTTCGCTTTTACGTGATACTTTTTGTGATGTGTCTGCCTGCTGGAGCCCCATCTTCCCGCCATCCCTCATCTCCACCCATCCAAATCATATCTAGGTTTCCAGGCCATGGGTCCCCCAAACTGGAAGTAATCTCTGTCACCTCTCAACTCCCAAAACTTTGTTGTTTGCTACTTACCAAATTCCACCCTGCATTACAGTTACTTGGTACATGTGTCAACATGGTGTATAGATACATAACTCCCTGCTCAGATTGTAAACTTCTCAAAAACAAAGACCTTCTTACTCATTTCTTCTTTTCCTCACAGCAAACAATGAATGTGTATTGAACAGGTTTAGAAGGCAGTTACACAAATTTCTAACTTACTGTTATCAACACTCATCTGATAAGGCAGATTTGAATACCTCAAAGTGTCATTTGAGCAACAAGATTTAACGGTTTTCCTTTAATTCAATTCTGCTATTTTCCCTAAAAACATAATGTCAGACAATGTTAAGAATAAAAGTTCAAATTCAAAGAAATCTTCCAAAGAAAGTTCAAAGAAATGCAATGCCAGTAATTGGGAATATTTCCATCTTATTAAATGTTCATTCTTTTCGAAACCATTTCTAGGATTTAAGAATAATAGAAAAAAGTTATAAGCCCTATATTAAGTAAATTTTCTTTATTTGATTTAAATGAGCAACAATGTTTCTTAAAAGAAAATAAAGAGATATTTTGAGAAATCTGGTGCTATGAGCTAATGGGACAGAAACAACAGTCTCACTTGGGGACATACACTAACATTACCCAGCTTTGTTTCAGAAACAATAATTAAACTCTTTGACTGTTTCTCAGATGAAAAACAGTGCTTATCCAGTTGTAGCATCCAGTTTGTAAACAGAAATAAATGTACTATCCATTAGTGGAATGAATTAGGAGGATGACCTAAAATTTCCTACGGTTTTGGGTGCTTTAAATGCCACAAAGGAAATTACTCTGTCCACAGAGAGAATACACACACACACACACACACACACACACCTTCACTATGCTGTTCCGGAAATGTCATTGTTGGTAGCATATAGAATTTTATGTAGCCTGTCAAGAAATGAGACAAATATGTTCTTAAGAGCTAGTCTGCTGAAATGAGAACATTAAATTTCTTAAGAATTCTGCTAGTTAAATGGTGCACTTACGTGCTCACAGAATTCATACCCAGACTGGCCACAATAATCACCCCACTAAATTCAGGAGGTGTGACACACATAGCTATTTACAGTGCTAGTAAATGTGAATATCGTATATTACCACCCCATCCGCAGAAACCTTCTTATATCAATCTTCTGTGAAACACAGTTCTTTTTCTCTGTTTTTTTTTTTTTTTATGTATATATATAAATGTAAGTTGGTTAAATAGCTGAAGTCAGGGAAAATTTTCTCACTCTGAGATTTATTAGATTGTGAATGATCTCTCAGGGGAAGTGCTGGAGCCCCATCAGCTGAGTTATTTAATTAAAACTATTTTGGAGTAAGTAGAAGAGATGTTGCCTGGGGGAATAATTTTGCATTGATCCCAGATGGATAGACTTGATGGTCTTGTAACTCTTAACACTTTCAAAATCTTAAATGTCTTCAGAAATAGTCCCCTACTACTTTCTCAAAGGAAAGGAAAAGCCGGCATGCCTGCAACCTCCATTCCCTATAAAATCAAACAAAAACAAAAACCAGCAACAGAAAGCATAGCTCAGAAACCAAACCTTTTTATCAATGCTAAATAAACTGTCACAGGACAGCATAAACTCAAAGGGAATGCCAACAGAGGAGCCCCAGGGGTCCAGTAAGCTGAGAGCTTTACCTTTTCCTCCTTCCTTTAATTACTTATTTTCTTTTTGTTTGTTTGTTTGAACATCCAAGATCCAACATTTTTATTTTATGAAATATAAACTTTAATTTTACTTTCAATCAGTACTGGGATCTGTCAAGGGGTAAATTCCTGTAAGATTTCTTTGAAGGTCACTCACACCTACCCACTACTCCTATCGAGAAGTCTCCTTGGAGACTCAAGGCTCGCAGTCTGCTTTTAATGACAGGAATTTAAAAAAAAAAAAAAAAAACACAGAAGCCTAGACAGTCCAGGGGAGGAAGCTCGACGCGTGTGTGGGCTGAAGATGTTCCACAGTTGTTTGGCTGGGCACTGAAAGTGGTAGGATGCCGGCTGTTACTCATGCATGAAGCCATCATCCCCACCTCCCCCTAGCACCTACACTCTACCAACACCCACTCTGAAGAGGAAACGTGTTCCAGATATTGTGGCTGGCAGCTTCTTTCAGTGGTGGGTGAAGAGCCGTTGTGGTACAGAGCAATGAGGAGGTGTCAGTTGTCTTGAGCACAGAGAGTTAAAGGAAGAAAAAGCCAAGAACTGTGGGGTGTAGTGTAACCAAGAACAGCTACACTAACAAAATGTTCAGGAGCCACAAGGGAATTGTTGCTCAAAAACTGCAGCTGTAGCTCATTCTCTAACAATTCAGCCAAGTTTGTTCTTATCCCACAATCATCTAGGAAATGAAAACGTGTGCTGAAAGAAGGGTAGAGTTTGTGCACATAAACAAAACAGTTGCATGCTAAGATGGCAGCCAATTCCATCCCCCGCTCAGGGTTGCCTGCGTGCATTCTGAAACAAGTCTAATGTAAAAGTTTCCTTCTGGATTTTGCTACAGCTAGAAAGTGTAAAAGATTGGGTTGTCTCACGGAGCACAAAGGTAGGTAGAGTAAATGGAGAGAGTCCTAGGCATCCAGGCATACCAACAGATGACATTACTCTCCCCAAAACCCAAGCATGCACCTGTGCTTGTATGTTAATGCAATTTCATCAGCCATTCATTCAATTGTTGAATTCAATGATGCATGTAAATCTAGTATTATCTAGTTTTAGAGTTGTTTTATTTATTTATTTTTAATTTCTCTATTTTTGATTTTTTATAACAGAGCTTTACTCCAAAGCTTGAGAATTGAGTTCTGCATGACAGGGGCTCTCAAGCACGTTCCTCCCTGAGCTTAGCAAAGGGAAAGCAAGTCAATAAAGACAGCCTTGGCACTGGTTCTGATAACTACTCCACGTCCACATTCCCACTTACTTCACCCTTGAGAAGTGCCATGACCATAACCTGGCTTTCCGTGAGTCTTAAAATACTCTTTATCATCTGCCTTCTTTATATAATATTTTATTTTACTAAGGCATAAGATTTCTAAGCCTTTAAAATGTTTCTGTTCATCACTTGACTATTTCCTTTAGGTGCTACTTAATACCTTTTTCTTTGAATGAAAAACTGCTGAAATGTAACATTTTACAGAACACTTTTTTAGTCCTCTATATGTGTGTATTCCCATAAATACACACTCACACAGATACATAAAAGATAAACCTTTTATGACTTATTTCTGAGCTTGTTAGAATGGGCCTTAAGAGAGAGTGTATGGCTCCGTTCTTTAAACGGTAGATTGAAACTTTTTTTTTTCTTATTTCTCCATCCCACTTTTAAAAAAGATTAAAAGCTATAGAGATGCATATGGTGGGCAAAGCTGAAAGAATCCACATGAGGACAAAACAAGTTGGCATGTATTGGTGACCCTTGTATCTGGAGAATAAGAAAGACTCTTTCTCTGTGACCTTCTTAACCCTGTTTGGAATTTTCTCTGACAGGTAAAAGCCTTTCAGACCAAGTCTCCCCCTCCATCACTGTGTACCTGTCACTAGTATATAAGGTAGTGTCATTTTCCTATGTTTTCTTCCTTCTGAATTGGGATAGGCAAAACAAAAGCAAAAATAAAAGTGTGCAAATATCTTAAGATAGATTGTAAAATATAATTGCATCATACATCTGGCTTCCTAAGACTTTTGAAACAGTAAGTTAATATAGAAACCAAGCAATGAATTGTAAACCAAATAAACTGAATTAATTTCTTGATCAATCATGTGTGTTAGTTCAATTTCAAAGGTTTTTCTTGTTGTTGTTATACTCTCTTAAAAAAAGAAAATTATCTTCCAAAGTAGGTCAAACTAGAGCCAAAGCTATTTGTTTTCTAGATAATTTTCGACAGAAATTCTCCTAAAAGGTTACTCCACCCATCTCAATGTCCAAATATTCTGACTTATCTCCTTCAAGGTTAGGTTCAAATTCCACTTTTTCAGGGAATCTGTCCTGAATTTTCTTAGTTAAAATTAAATTTCATACTCCAAACTACAATAGCACTTAGGGCTTTTTGCCTTAAATTATAATTTGTGATTATATAACTTTTATCTCCCCATGTACTCTGCACACTATTTAAAGCTAGGATCCGAGTTTCAAGATGGCGGCGGCTGCGGCGGCTGGCACGGAGTAGCTGAGGTGGAAAAGGTGGCCACTGGGCCTCAGGCAGCCGGGAAACTTCTGGACCTTCCTCTGGCCATCTCTTAAGGGAGGACTGCTGCTGTTGGCCGGTCGTGGGGGCTCAACGCCACTTTGCCCCCGGCAGGAGAGGCTGCCTCATTTACAGGCAACAGCTTTGAAGTGTGGAGCAGGAAAAGAACTGATTCTTAGCTGCAAAAGTGAGTCTTGAAACAGGGAACACGGCGCCAGGGCTGCTGTGGATGCAGCCAGGATCCCGGAGGCTGGGGCCGCACTGAAGGCGGCCAGCTGCCCTATCCAGGATTCGAGGTTTCAGGCCGGCATTAAAGAAGACTCCTGGGAGCGCCCGAGCGGCGCCGCGACTGAACAGCCCGAGGCGGCAGCGCCGAGAACACGGAAGGCAACAAACCAGAGACAGAGCGAGCGCCTGACCTGGCACAGCACTGTGAGTGATCCCTGGCACAGCTCTGTTCGGGGGGTGGATGCCCACGCGGCTCCCCGCCTGCACCACCAGGCCACTCACTACCCCGGTGCTGCCTCCATTTTCCCAGGTGCGGGCAGCTCCGCCCTGCTCGGCCATCACTGAGCCCATTTGCTTGGCCTGGCGCGGGGCTTTCCGGACCCTGCGGGCCGACCTCCTCTCCCACTCCCTCCACGGTTCTCTAGCAGGGCTGGGGGTGTGGGGCGTCCCGACCAGTTTTGGGAGGGCTAGGAAGTACGGGCGGGCCGACTGTCACTCCACCACACCCTGGACTCCGCCCCGGTAAACTTCCTGTTACTGGGAGGCAGATACCATCTCTGCGACCACCAGTTTGGAAAAAAGCCTAACGAATTTCTGGTTGGGAATAGTGTGGTAGGAGAGTTCCCAGGTCCGCTTGAACCTGCCGGAGAGCAGGCTGCAGGCGGGCACTAGACTCGGTTTATACCGGGGGGATACAAAGGTGAACAAGACCCGAGAAAGATCTACACAGTGCTACAAAGGCACCCAGAGAGACCGGTCATCTGTGCCTAGCAGAAACCTGGTAGACTTCCTGGGCGAGGCGGTGCTGAGCAGGGTCTTGAAGGCCCAGCTGATAGGCGAGGGGTGCAGAAGACACGCCCCAACCCAGCACAGTGTGCACAGAGGGGGGAGACGTGCGGCCAGGGAGGCGGAGACTCGACAGAAACCACACACCCAGTGGGGTCGCCACTGCACGATCTAACAGCCTGGGCCAGAGCACACGGAACGGGGAGAAGTCCTGTACAGAAAGTGAAAGCTCAACAGAGATCACACACCCTGTGGTACGTGATCCACCAGCCCAGCAAAGTACAAGCTGACCAGAAAGGTGGATCCCCGGAGAAGCCCAAGACCCGAGGCAACCACACACACAAGACACTAGAGGCCAACTGAGCAGTCACGGTGGGAGCCATACCAAATTGGCAACCACAGCAACATCCTAGTTAGTCATTAGTCTTAAACCGGTGGACTGTGAAACCCCCTGCCACAATGAATAAACACCAAAAAAAAGACACCAGAAATACAAAAAATCAAGAAAGTACACCACCAAAAGTTAATAAATCTCATACTCTAGATCCTATAGAACAAGAAGCCCTTGAAATAACTGACAAGGAATTTCGAGTGATAATTCTAAGGAAACTGAATGAGATACAAGAAAACTCAGCTAGACATCATGATGAAATGAGGAAAAGTATACAGGATCTGAAAGAGGAAATATACAAGGAAATCAATGTCCTGAAAAAAAATGTAGCAGAACTTGCTGAACAGAAGAAGTTATTCGGCGAAATAAAAAACACAACGGAGAGTTTAACCAGCAGGCTTGTCGAAGTTGAAGAGAGAACCTCTGAACTTGAAGATGGGCTGTTTGAAATAACACAAGCAGACAAAAAGAAAGAAAAAAGAATCAAGGACATGGAAGAAAATCTGAGAGAGATATCAGACAACCTCAAGCGCTCAAATATCCGAGTCATGGGTATTCCAGAAGGGGAGGAAAATGGAGATTCCATTGAAAACATATTCAACAAAATAGTGGCAGAAAACTTCCAAGGTATAGGAAAAATCACAGATCTTCAGATCCAGGAAGCTCAACGATCTCCAAACGTATTCAACCCAAAAAGGCCTTCTCCAAGACATGTCATAGTCAAATTGGCAAAACTCAGAGACAAAGAGAGAATCTTAAAAGCTGCAAGAGAGAAGCGTCAAATCACCTATAAGGGAGCCCCAATCAGGTTAACATCAGACTTTTCATCACAAACCCTAAAAGCTAGAAAGGAATGGGATGATATTTTCAAAATACTAAAAGACAAAGATTGCCAGCCAAGAATACTCTACCCTGCAAGGCTATCCTTCCGAAATGAGGGGCAAATAGTATATTTCTCAGACAAACAAAAACTGCGGGAGTTCACTACCACAAGACCACCCTTACAAGAAATCCTCAAGGGAGTACTGGGTTTGGTTCCTGAAAAATAACTACCACTGCCATAAAAACCTAAGAAAAATCTAAACCCGCTAGTTCAATAAAAATGGCATTCATGAAGAGAAAACAAGCTAACAAAAACACTATCTACAACCTAAGGAACCAACAAACAAAGAAACCAAACAGTAAATCAGAAAGCAAGGAACAAAAGACACCTAAGACAACCAAACAACCAATAAAATGCTAAGAATAAATCAACACCTTTCAATAACAACTCTTAATGTTAAAGGCTTAAATTCCCCAATTAAAAGACACAGACTGGCTGACTGGATCAAAAAGCAGGACCCAACTATATGCTGCCTACAAGAGACCCACCTCACCCATAAAGATTCACACAGACTAAGAGTGAAAGGATGGAAAAAGATTTACCATGCAAACAGAAAAGAAAAACGAGCTGGAGTGGCTATTCTTATATCTGACAAAATAGACTTTAAACTAAAAACCATAAAAAGAGACAATGAGGGACACTACTTAATGATAAAAGGACTGATCCATCAAGAAGACATAACAATCATAAATATGTACGCACCCAATGTTGGAGCAGCCAGATTTATAAAACAAACTCTATTAGACCTAAAGAAGGAAATTGACACTAATACCATAATAGCAGGGGACCTGAACACTCCACTGTCAATATTAGACAGATCATCTAGGCAAAGAATCAGTAGAGAAACACAAGATCTAAACAAGACTCTAGACCAATTGGAATTGGCAGATATCTACAGAACATTCCACCCAACAACCTCAGAATATTCATTCTTCTCATCAGCACATGGATCATTCTCCAAGATAGATCACATATTAGGTCACAAATCAAGTCTCAATAAATTCAAAAAAATTGGAATTATCCCATGTATCTTCTCAGACCACAATGGATTAAAACTAGAAATTAATAACAAACAAAACTCTGGAAACTATACAAACACATGGAAATTAAACAGCATTCTACTTAATGACATATGGGTCCAAGAAGAAATCAAGCAGGAAATCAAAAAGTTTATTGAAACTAATGAAAACAATGATACATCATACCAAAACCTGTGGGATACTGCAAAAGCAGTATTGAGGGGAAAATTTATTGCATTAAATGCTCACTTCAGAAGAATGGAAAGATGGCAAGTGAACAACCTAACACTTCACCTTAAAGAACTAGAAAAACAAGAACAATCCAATCCTAAAGTTAGCAGACGGAAAGAAATCATTAAGATCAGAGCAGAACTGAATGAAATTGAAAACCAAAAAACAATTCAAAAGATCAACGAATCAAAAAGTTGGTTTTTTGAAAAGATAAATAAAATTGACAAACCATTAGCATGGCTAACAAAAAAAAGAAGAGAGAAGACTCAAATAACAAAAATTAGAAATGAAAAAGGCGATATTACAACTGATTCATTTGAAATACAAGGAATCATTCGAGACTACTATAAACAACTATACGCCAACAAATTTGAAAATCTGGAGGAAATGGATAAATTTCTGGACACACACAAGCTCCCAAAACTGAACCGTGAAGACGTAGAAAATTTGAACAGACCAATAACAATAAAGGAGATTGAAGCTGTTATCAGAAGGCTCCCAACAAAGAAAAGCCCAGGACCAGATGGATTCACAGCAGAATTTTACCAAACATTCAAAGAGGAATTGACACCGATTCTTTACAAACTATTCCAAAAGATTGAAACGGACGCAAATCTCCCAAACTCATTCTATGAAGCAAACATCATCCTGATACCAAAACCAGGTAAAGATATAACCAAAAAAGAAAACTACAGGCCGATATCCTTGATGAATATAGATGCAAAAATCCTCACTAAAATACTAGCAAACAGAATACAGCAACACATACGAAAAATTATTGATCACGATCAAGTGGGATTCATCCCAGGGATGCAAGGTTGGTTCAACATACGCAAATCAATAAATGTGATACACCATATTAATAAACTCAAACACAAGGACCATATGATCATCTCTATAGATGCTGAAAAAGCATTTGATAAAGTTCAGCACTCATTCATGACAAAGACCCTCTATAAGTTAGGTATAGAGGGAAAGTATCTCAACATAATTAAAGCCATATATGCCAAACCCACAGCCAATATCATCCTGAATGGGGAAAAGCTGAAAGCTTTTCCTTCAAGAACAGGCACTAGACAAGGATGCCCACTCTCACCACTCCTATTCAACATAGTGTTGGAAGTACTAGCCAGAGCAATCAGAGAAGAGAAGGAAATAAAGGGCATCCAGATTGGAAAAGATGAAGTCAAACTGTCCCTGTTTGCAGATGACATGATCCTATATATCGAACAGCCTAAAACCTCTACAAAAAAACTGTTGGAATTGATAAATGATTTCAGCACAGTAGCAGGATACAAAATCAACACACAAAAATCAGTAGCATTTCTTTTCTCCAATAGTGAACATGCAGAAGGAGAAATCAAGAAAGCCTGCCCATTTACAATAGCCACCAAAAAAATAAAATACTTAGGAATTGAGTTAACCAAGGAGGTGAAAAATCTCTATAATGAGAACTACAAACCACTGCTGAGAGAAATTAGAGAGGATACAAGAAGATGGAAAGATATTCCATGCTCTTGGATTGGAAGAATCAACATAGTGAAAATGTCCATACTACCCAAAGTGATATACAAATTCAATGCAATCCCCATCAAAATTCCAAAGACATTTTTCTCAGAAATGGAAAAAACTATTCAGACATTTATATGGAACAATAAAAGACCACGAATAGCCAAAGCAATGCTCAGCAAAAAAAATAAAGCTGGAGGCATAACACTACCTGACTTTAAGCTGTACTACAAAGCTATAATAACCAAAACAGTATGGTACTGGCATAAAAACAGACACACTGACCAATGGAATAGAATAGAGAATCCAGAAATCAACCCACACACTTACTGCCATCTGATCTTTGACAAAGGCACCAAGCCTATTCACTGGGGAAGGGACTGCCTCTTCAGCAAGTGGTGCTGGGATAACTGGATATCGATATGCAGGAGAATGAAACTAGATCCATACCTCTCACCGTATACTAAAATCAACTCAAAATGGATTAAGGAGTTAAATATACACCCTGAGACAATAAAACTTCTTAAAGAAAACATAGGGGAAACACTTCAGGAAATAGGACTGGGCACAGACTTCATGAATACGACCCCAAAAGCACGGGCAACCAAAGGAAAAATAAACAAATGGGATTACATCAAACTAAAAAGCTTCTGCACAGCAAAAGAAACAATTAAAAGAGTTAAAAGACAACCAACAGAGTGGGAGAAAATATTTGCAAAATATACATCTGACAAAGGATTAATATCCAGAATATATAAGGAACTCAAACAACTTTACAAGAAGAAAACAAGCAACCCAATTAAAAAATGGGCAAAAGAGCTAAGTAGGCATTTCTCTAAGGAAGATATCCAAATGGCCAACAGACATATGAAAAAATGCTCAACATCACTCAGCATCCGGGAAATGCAAATCAAAACCACATTGAGATACCATCTAACCCCAGTTAGGATGGCTAAAATCCAAAAGACTATGAACGATAAATGCTGGCGAGGCTGCGGAGAAAAAGGAACTCTCATACATTGTTGGTGGGACTGCAAAATAGTGCAGCCTCTATGGAAAATGGTATGGAGGTTCCTTAAACAATTGCAAATAGATCTACCATACGACCCAGCCATCCCACTGTTGGGAATATACCCAGAGGAATGGAAATCATCAAGTCGAAGGTATACCTGTTCCCCAATGTTCATCGCAGCACTCTTTACAATAGCCAAGAGTTGGAACCAGCCCAAATGCCCATCATCAGATGAGTGGATACGGAAAATGTGGTACATCTACACAATGGAATACTACTCAGCTATAAAAACGAATGAAATACTGCCATTTGCAACAACATGGATGGACCTCGAGAGAATTATATTAAGTGAAACAAGTCAAGCACAGAAAGAGAAATACCACATGTTCTCACTTATTGGTGGGAGCTAAAAATTAATATATAAATTCACACACACACATACACACATACACACACAAACCGGGGGGGGGGGGAAGAAGATATAACAACCACAATTATTTGAAGTTGATACAACAAACAAACAGAAAGGACATGGTTGGGGGGGAGGGGGGGAGGGAGAAGGGAGGGAGGTTTTGGTGATGGGGAGCATTAATCAGCTACAATGTATATCGACAAAATAAAATAAAAAAAAATAAAAAATAAAAAATAAAAATAATAATTAACAAAAAAAAAAAATAATAAAAATAAATAAATAAAATAAAATGCAGATTCCCAGATCCAAAAAATAAAATAAAATAAAAAAAAAATAAAGCTAGGATCCACGTCTTTTTGTCTTCCAAACCACTGAATATTTTCTCAAACATTGTGGATTCTCAATAAAGACTTGATGAATGAATTAATGGAGAAGTAAGTTCAACTTCCACAAATCAGCACACCCATTCCTAAAAGCTGGATCTGGGACACTTTCCCCTTTCCAGCTTTAAATCAAGTTTAAATCCTGACTTCACCCCAGCATTCCAAAAAATGTGGATCATGGTGGTCCTAATCCATATATAGGCTAGTATGTTCTTTGGAATCCCTTTTGTTATGGGATTCCTCAGAAATGCCATCAATTCTGGGGTCCCCAACATCAAAGGAACTTCCTTAGTGCCACTAGCCAGCAACGTATATGTGAGAATGCATGAAAACTTTGGCTGCTATGGAAACTGCTGGGAGCTGGGTAGAGAACACTGGGCCTTGAAGGGCTTAGAGATAACAACCTTTCTAATAATGAGAGTGGGTGATGTACCAGGAGCCTCGTCCAACCCAGTGGAATGAAACCCTTCAAGGGAGACAGTAAGGAACATCTCTGTGCCCAAGTTGAGATAAGTGGACTGGAATATGGGAGATCATAAAGGCAGAAAATACTTGGTATGGCTCCCACAAAGTAACTGAATGTGTGGAAGCAAGAATATACAACCCTCTACTGCCATGTGAGTTAACCCTATCTTCTGCTCCACATCAGTAATTCATCTATTCTGCATCTCCCTTCCTGTCTCCTGCCTTTCTCGCCCTTTCCCTATGACCTCTGTATTCTTTAACATGAATGTACTCACACTCCTCAATGTGACCATCCTCCAAAACTATGACTTGAACTTCTGTCCCTAATCATTAGAACTTTCCTAGTTAACCATCTTTTTTACATATGCGGTGATCATTCAGATGACTTCGAAAGTGGTGTTTTCAATCCTGAACTTTCTTCTGGTTTGCTGTTCCATATAATCTCAATTGCCAGTTGGTCAAAGGCCACTTTACAAGTCAACGCACCTGAAACAGACTCATTTCCTCTCTTCCAAGCCAAGCTGGCCTCCTAACTTTCCATCTTTTTAAATGAAACCACCATTTTTTAGTAACTGGATAAAAAAAATTTGGAATCATTGCTGAATTTTCCCTCTCTCTTACCCCAGGCCAAGTCAGAATGAAAATCCCATCCTTATCTTACATGATTATATTTGAACTGTTCAAAATTTACAACTGCATCTTTTTGCACCATTTTTATTAGAAATTCAGTAGATTTGAAAGAAATTTTCTAAAACATTTTTAAGACAAATGGGAAATAAAACACCTGTATAAGAAAAACACTGTGACTATGAACTTTGAAGACTCTTGTGGTCCTTCTTGACTTGGTCCTTCCTGATTCTTTATTCCTACCTGTGCACACTTAAAAACTTTGTTTTTCTCCATAGTTTTACACAATGTGCATCTATAAATAACATATTGTTTAATTTTGCATGTTTTTAAAAATTCTAAAGGAAAAGAATCACATCCTATGTAATTTTTTGTAATTTGCTCTTTTCTTTCAACATGATATTCCTGAGGTCCATCCCTTTTGGTGAGCATAGTGAAATTCATTCATTTTTAGTGGATACCTAATACTCTAGTATATTTGTCCATTCTTCTGTTGGTGGGTATTTGGGTTACCAATTTTTTGCTATTGCAATCACTGTTGCTATAAACTTTGTTGAGAATTTCTCCAATATGGGTCAATCTCTAAGATATCAAACAGAGTGAAATTATTAGATTATAAGCTATGGGGTTCTTTAGCTAATACCATACTATTTTCCAAAACAGATTTGATTATTAATTTTTTTTTTGTCAACTTGGAGGGTGTTTTTAGATTATATTAACATTTAAATCAGTGAATTTTGAGCAAACCGGTTGCCTTCATAATGTAGGTAGGCTTCATCAATCGGTTGAAGGACTGAATAGAACAAAAAGACTGGCCTCCCCAAGCAAAAGGGACTTCCTCCAGACTTCATGTGTACCATCACTCTCCTGCAGCCCCAGCTGGCCACCCACATTGCAGATTTGGATTTGCCAGTCTCCATAATCACATGAGCCAATCTCTTATAATAAGTCTCTCTCTATATATATACACATCTTATTGGTGCTGTTTCTCTGGATAAGCCTAACTAATATAATATATATACCAATTCATAGTCCACTTAGTACATAAGTGTTCCAACCTATAGAATCCTATTTTCTCACCATGCCCTTAAACCCTTCCCTATTAGGCCACACCTAGTTTAATCCTCTGGGTGGTAGGAAAAAAAAATTGGTTTATTCTGTCTCTCTCAGAAAAATATTCAGAGACATCCCAGGGCCTACATTACAAAATGAAGTTCAAACTCCATTAGGTATCTCAAGATCTGGGATATACTAATGTTTCAGGCTCGTCTCTAGCATTTAATTGCCCCAGTCGGCTACAACTCCTTTAACATCACATCTACTGTACTGAAACCTTACCTGAGACCCCAAATTATCATCCATTGAGCCCTTCACAGTCTCTGCCCCAACCTTAAGGCCACCTCTCAGGTCTCCTCTCATGGGCATGAAGGGCCTCGGAGTCCAGCATGAGAACCACATCCTACTCGAACTCAGTGTCCTCGTCAACAGGGCCATTCTCTACCCCTTCATGCCATCAAGACCCCTAAGATGTCCTTCACCCTCTGCCTTCTCTCCTTCCCTCACCCCAGCCTCTCTATCTTAAAAAATTCCTTCTAATTCTTCAAGGTCCAACTCAACTTTTCCTTACCTTGAGCCTCCCTGATTCATTTTGCTGGAGTCAGGCTCTCCATCTCATTCCAGACACTTCAGAAACATCAATTGTCTTCACTCTGGTGAGTGACCTGGCAGCTCAGCAACCTTGGATGAGTTGGGTAACAACTCCGAATCTCAGATCTTCAGTTGTGTGATGGGAAACATTACCTCCCCATGGGGTTTCATGAGTATTAAATGACATGACATTTGGCTGCTTCATACAGATTAGGTAGCCAGTAAAAGTCAGGTAGCAGAGTACTTTGAGTGGGTCACCCATTTGGGGGAGAATTTCCATAATTATCACTATAGGCCACATATACACAGGTGACAGTAGTTTTCTCTGTGATCCCACTCCCACCACACACTGCTGTGAAAAGGTTGCCTTTGAAGAGTTGCCTCCCAAGTCACCTCAGCATATTTTCCATGAAGGACATAAAGTAAACACAGCCATTCTTACCATTAAATCCTGTAAATCAGTTGCTAATTAAGAATGCCTCCTGAAGCGAACACACATTTAAAAATAATTTTGTATTAACAGTACTGTTTACCCAGAATAACATGTCCAATTTGCTCTTCAACTCTAGCTGAAAGCTTGGGGGAAGGGGGATCCACAGGACATGCAATGGCCATGTTTCCTCTTTGACAGCCTCAGGGGGCTCCCATGTCCCCCAGGCTGTCACTTTATATCTATTTACAACATCAGGTGATGAAACACAAAGGAAGCATAAGGCCTTGGAAAGGCTGTTAGATTTCACTATACCTCAAGGTCTCACCAGTAAACCAAAGTAATAGCCACATCCAAGTATACAGTAGGAGTTAAATGAGAAAACCTATGTAAGATACTAACTATGTAAGATTCTTCGCACATAATAAGCTATCAATAAATAACAAATTAATATATGTAGAGAGCATGTGGCTCAGTTCCTTCATCCTTATGAAGTTCTAACTATTATACTAATTAGAATTTCTGGATTCCAAGTTCAACATTTTTACTGTTCAATAGGCTGCAAACTCTCCCTCCACATTATACAAAAATGCAATATTTATAGATTGTGGTATGTTGCTAATAAAGCACATAAAGAAAATTTTAAGTATACTTACTGTTAATATTGAAATATAACTACTATATTTTTGAAATTTGCTATCGTCCTTAGTTTAAAAATAGTAAGCCCTCCAAATCTCAGAATTGGGTAGATCACCCTCACTGGCCCATTACATCAATCTGTTCTTTAAAAGTATAAGTGATCAAAACAACAGCAATGAAATATGTTTAAGGATACCATCATGAAGAATTCAAGCCCGAAAAGTAAGGCATCCCTTTCTCTGACTGGCCACTGACTGAAAAGCTCACCATTATTTCTCAAAAAGCCCCTGAGGCGAAGAGCTCTCTTTTCCTAACCTCACAAAGTAGCAGGTGCAATAAATCTGGCTGATAAAAACAGGTAAATATTCCTGAAACTGTAGGTACGTGATGCTGAAAATCCTACCTTGATGTAGCAACCATCCTTTGATTCTCTAGATTTTAGCTCCATCCTGTCTCCTAACCTTTCAGAAAAGGTCAGGCTACCTGTTTTCAATTGGTTCCCCTTTGAGAGAAATTGAAATAGTAGACCTGGAACTAAACTGCAAAGGTTTGTCATGCAGGTGGGGGGGAGCCCTTCTTGTCCTAGCCCCGGTGGCTCCTCTGCTTTGGGACCCTTGCTAATTCCTCCGTCATTTGTGTGGCTGGTCGAAAGTGGATTCCACACTAACTGCTTGCAAAGAGCATTTAACAGATGCCTGTACCCAAAGCAAATGAAGACTTGAGCAGCAAAATGGAGTCTTTAATAAATAAGTGTTTAACTGAAGAAATTTTGCTAATTGGCATCCTATCGGCCCCGGCCATAGACACAAAGTTAGTCTTGAGCTTAGCTATACTCAAAGAGAAAATGAAAACTAAACACACGGAAATTTTTCTTACCTCCAATCATTTGATATTCCTCATAATACTGTAATTGTTCTTTTAGAATATGGATCCCTCAAAAATAAAGCATGGTATCAGTTTGTCATACAATATTCTCCTCTATATGTCCATGGGGTATAATTTGAGAGACACCAGACAAGAAACGCACAAATATTCCAAAATATTCCCTTCTTTAGATAGTTGTCACTGATATCTGAAAATTTCATCATTAGTCATTTTGTATCAAAAGCATAGGAAACAATAATAATAATAGTGATTATAATAATACCTTTGACTCGCATGGTATTCTTTGACTACCATGGGCCAAGATCTTTAAACATAGTATCCCTAAACCACTCAAAAAAGAAAATGGTATTATTAATTCAATTTACTATTCAGGAACCTGAGTTTGGAGAGATTGAGCAACTATCCCAAGGTTACGTAGAAAGTAATGGCTATAGAACCCGAGTTCTTCCAATATCCCAGACCCACTCCATGTGGCCATAAGTAGCAGGACCAAACCACATTAACTGGTAGACAGGGCAGAAAACTCCCCAAGAGATCATTAGATTCTTTCTGATATGATAGCTAGCAATTTCTGAGTAAAGTGTCCTCTCTAGCTAAACTTGGATGAGGTGAAAGATGAAGACAGTGTTTGAACCCTGCCCAGGATTCACTAATAAATCTAGATTCATTTCTGTAGAAAGGATCCTGAACATCCAAAGGTTGACACTAGTGCTGAGTGCCTAGTGAATGGGATAAAGCCTTGAAAAGGAGGGAACTGGCTGTTGAATCCATGCATTGCTGACACCAGTTTAATCTAAGCTCAAGTTATCAGGAAGACAGAATAAAACCTGTGCTTTCTCCCACTACATTCAAATCTGTGAGACATTTCTACTACTCAGAAATGATAGTGCAATAAGAAAAATCAAACTGAATCACAGTATTACTCCTTTGAAATAATAATATCACAGAATCTAGAAATGGCATTGGAAAGTGCCACAAAATTACGATAAAGTATTCTGTAGCTTCTACTTGAGCCTTATAAAATCAAATGCTGTAGGTGGATAAAACAAAATATAAAATTTGCCCTTACCTGACTGAACCACTTGTATCTTCTTTTCCCAATATCCAGTAGGGAAAGTATGAAGAAAGCAGGAATAGAAGCCAACATCAGCTTCAGAGGCATTGTGAAAGGAAAGGGTCATGTCATTGGGACTCATCGTTGAATTTAAAAAGTACACCCTATCAGCATAGGGCTTCCTTATGATTACACCATAAGTAGGGTTGAAAATGGCAATGGACTCTTTCTTCAATGCATTGATCTTGAACCACTCCATCTGGGTTAAGGAGTCCGTTGATGTATACACACATTCTAGAGTCATATTCTCAGCAAGTTTAACAGTTGTGTCCCAAAGTATCTCCTCACATACAGCTGAAATACACAACATCAAATAAATTCAGTTAGACTTGATGAGGGAAACACCAAATAAGTATCTTAAGCTTTCAAAGACCTAGCAAGATAGTAAATTGAGATCACAGTAAAGGCTGACAGTTTCTACCTTAGTCTAAAAAGGTTTCCACTGCTGATAATTGGCATTTGTAACTTTTAGTTTTTCTGGACAAGTGAGAAATTATCTAAGCCAGCCAAAGAGTATTATAAATTCTGAACGTATCATACTGTAAGACCAAAAAAGGAGTAAATTGTTAAAATAAAGACATAAAGATTATCTTTACCTCTGTATACATGAAGAATAGCCAAGAGGAAAGTAAGATAATTCATCTCTGGAATCCGTTTAGAAGGCTGGTTTATAAAAAATTTTATACTGTTTCATACAGAGGCCCAGCACAAGGCACTGTTTCCTTCCTTTCAGATATTATCAGCCGTGTCTTCTTTTTCTGAAGTATGAACACAGGAAAAATGTTTCAGCTTCAAAGACAGGTTTGCTCTCGTACAAAGATGGGCAGATTTGAGTTACTTCTCTCTCGGGGAAACAGCTGATTTTCAAGCTTTCATTTTCTACAAAGATTCATTCATTCATTCGACAAACATTTGCTGAGTGCATTACCCATGCCAAACTTTCTTCCAGGCAATAAGGATACAACATAACACTTTTTAAAAAAATTCTTGCCATCATGGAAGTTACATTCTAGTGGGAGGAGACAGAAACTAAAATAAAGAAGTAAAAAATATACAGTAAGTAAAGATGGTGAGTGTGTGAGGAAAAATGAAGCTGGAAAGTGAAGGTGTGGGAGGAGAGATTGGTGTCTCCCTTTGAGACAGGAAGGCCCAGGAAGTCTTCCTTGAGCAGGTGAGATTGGAGCAGAGACTGAAGGGCACCTGTCGCTCTGGGGGTGACAGTCCATCAGGTTTCCTTCTCTACCTCCTTGCCGACCTCAGGCGTTCAGTGATAAACAGATAGACCTCTGAAGGCCCTCCAGATACGAAGTGTGGTGGCCCAGGGCACATACAAATCTACCATTAAGAGTGATTTTTTAAAAACTCTTTATTTTAAAATAATTACAAAGTCACGGAAAGTTGCAAAGAGAATACAGAGGAGGTCTCATGTACCCTTCAGCCAATTTCCCACAATGGTTACACTTTACATAATTAGAGCACAATATCAAAACATGACTCATTTTCTAGGTTCATTATTGCTCTCTTCTTTCTCTTATAAAATGAAAGTTCAAATTCTTAAGAATTTGTCAGGAACATATTAACATATCAGTATAAAAATTATACCCCTATGAAAAAGGAATTCAATATAATTAAATATAAAATGAATATATAATTCTGCTTTATGTTTATGTAACATTCTGTTTTCTAAAAGCTTCCACATCTGTGAGATTATTTGTGCCCCTAAACCTTTTGTGATATAGTCAGAAGAGGCATCTGTTATCTCTGTTTGTAAGTAATTCAATGCAACACTTGCCCCAAATTTTACTGACTTATGCCAGGTACCCTACTTTGTCCCTTAGAAATATAAGCATGAGGAGGATACAGCATGTGTCTTCAAGTCAGGCACCATATATTAGGTCAGACAGATTAAAAAAGCAATTTGTTATAATAAAACTTGGTCATTTCTATACAAATTATTTAATTAACTTTTATGACAGCCCAGAGAGAGAACAATTCATTCTAATAGATTTGGGAAAGGTTTTATGAAAAGTAAGAGAAAGAGATAAAGGTGCACAAAGTGGGGCATTTCCAGGAAATGGTGGAAACAGCTGAGGGGATGGGGAAGTGACCAAAAATGAGGCTGAGCTTGGGTTGAAAAGTGTCTTGAATGACACACATAAGAGAATTGATCTTGGCAATCAGAAACCACGGTGTCTTCCCTACGTCTGTGACTCCAGCAGCAAGCACCACTCCTGGGACTCTGTAGCTCTCTCTTGGTAATGTCTATGGCATAAACACACCTCTGAAAGGAACAAAGGGCCACTGAACATCTTCTGGAGGCAAGTGATGGGGACAATTTTGCATTTTTGAAAGATAACCTTGATCACTGTGGAGAACCAACGGACTGGGGTGGCAAGGACATCGAAGACTTATATCTGAGTTGTAAAACTTCATTTCATCCATCATCTTAATGACAAGACTTCCTCTTGACAGGCACCAATGAAGATAAAACTACAAAACCTGAGTTAGACCAAGTCCCAAGAGTTCCTGAAGTCCTTAAGACAGTGTCCACCTTACTGTCCCCCTTGAGCCCACTGTGTCCTGCCTCAGATCTCTGTCCCTTCACATGCACAGACATGCACACACACATGCTTACACTGACACACGCTCATGCTCACACACACACGCTACACCTAGAGTGATCCTGTTACCCATGATCTTGTTACAGAGACCATACTGTATGGCCCACAAAGCCTAGAACACTTACTATCTGACCTCTTAGAGAAAAAGTTTTCCAACCCCCACTCTCACTGGAAAGACATTAGACAACAAACTCACAAATAAATGTGTAGTTGTAAAATGCATTTCATGTTGTTCAGAGGAAGAAATATACATGGGCATAGGAGAGAATAACTTGGTTGGCAGCCAAGCAGAAACCTACTTTAGGCAGTGTGATCGGGAGAAGCTCTCTCAGGAAGTGACATGTGCTGAAATCTGCAGAACCTAGAGGCTTTAGCTAGACGAAGAGTGTGGCTGGCTGCAAGGATGAGCAATCAGGTGGACAGGACAGCAAGTGCATAAAGCTAAGGGCCTGGGAGTTTTTCAAGGTTGTTGTAGCTGGAGCAATTGAAGGGAGATGCAGACAGAAAATGACAGGAGATTAGACTGCACAGACAAGTGGTGCAAGATTGTGTTTGCCTTGTAGACTTCCTGATGTGATTCTAAGAGCAACTGGAAGCAATTGGAGGCTTTTAAGCATCAGAATGATGTGAAATGACTTAAATTCTTAGAAAGATAACTGAACAGCACCCGTTTCCCTTTCCTCACTCCTAACAGAAATCTGAGGGGGGGTTTTGGTAACCACTCATTCCACCACATGAGTGATTGATTTGAGAGGCTGGAGAAGCCAACCATGGCCTGAGTTGACCCAAACAGAGTGAAGGAATCTCTTGACATTCCAGGCCAGAAAAATAGATTTCTCTCTCTTTCTCTCTCTCTCCTCTCATTGTATGTGAATGAGAAAGAATGTTATCCCAGTTACCACAGGCAGCCATCTAGCTATCTTGAAGGAAATCAGCCTGAGCACAAACAGGATAGCAGAGAAAAATGGGAATAATGGGAATAAATTTGGGTCTCAGACTGCATCACTGAGCTACTGAATTCATCAACTCTGGAGTCTGAGCATATTGTGTGATGTAACAGATTTTCATATTTTATAATCCAGTTAGAAAGTTTCTGTTACATGCAGCCATATACACGTCTGAACTGGTCCAGTTGTTCTGGCTGTTATATGAAGATGCGATTGGAAGAAGCAAAAAGCAGTATTGAACTCTTAGGACACTATTACCATATCTGAGCAAGATAGAATGGTGGCTTGGACTAGGATGATTCTCATGGAGATGAACTAAGATGAACTGACTGCCAGGATATTCTCTGTTATTATATAGAGATATAATAATAATAGGTATTCTTAACTCCATGTATCCCATTCAAGGTCCAGTCAGGAAAAAAGAGCCCATAATTAATGATTCAATAGAGGGGTATTTTATAAAAGAAACTACCAGAAAAGGTGATGGGAGAGCAAAAAACTCAACCAAACAAACGAGAAATAGGGGTGAAGAGACAACTCAAAAAGGAATTAAGAGTAATCCATTTTTGTCCTTCAGGGGTTAGAGTGTCCAGAAGGAACCAGGACTGCCCAGTATGGAGGCTGCCTGGGTGGAGCTGGGGCCACGGAAGAGGTGAAACCTTTCAGAGATATTGGAAAGGGTCAAGAAATGTATCTGTCAGAAAAAAAGACAAATGACAGAAGAGAAAACTGACACTCAGAGAAGTCAAATTACTGCTAGGGAAGGACATTCATGGAAAACCCACAGTTAACATCATACTCAATGGTAAAGTTCCCCTAAGATTAGGGACCAGACAAGAATGCCTGTTTTCCACACTACAATTCATATTGTTCTGAAGGTATTAGCCAGAGCAATTAAGCAAGAAAAGGAAATAAAAGGCATCCAAATTGCAAAGGAAGAAGTAAAGCTATCCCTATTTGTTAATGACATGATCTTACATACAAACTCCTAAAAAATCCACAAAAAACTCTTAGTGCCAATAAACTAATTCAACAAAATTATGAGAGGGAAAATCAACATGTGAAACTCTGCTATGTTTTTATACACTAGCAATAAACAATCAAAAAGGGAAATTTTTTTAAAAGTTCCATTTACAATAGTATCTAAAAGATTAAAATACCTATGAATAAATTTAATCAGGGAGATTAAAAAACTTTACATTGAAAATGATAAAACATTGCTGAAAGAAATTCAAGAAGACCTAAATATGAGAAAGATGTATTTAGGAAATATATGTAAAAGACATCCCACATTCTTGAATTGGAAAATTTAAGGTAGCAATACTACTCAAAGAAATCTGCAGATTCAATGAGACCCTTAACAAAATTTCAATGGTATTTTTTTCAGAAATGGAAAAGCTGATCCTCAAATTCATATGGAATTGCAAGGGGCCCTGAATAGCCAAAACAATCTTGAGAAAGAAGTTGGAGGACTCATACTTCCTAATTCCAAAACTTAGCACAAAGCCACAGTAATCAATACAGTGTAGTATTGGCATAAGGATAGATAAGCATGTAGACCAATGGAACAGAAGTGAGAATCAAAAAACAAACCCATACATCTATAGCCAATTGATTTTCAACAAGGGTGCCAAGACTATTCAATGGGAAAAGAACAGTTTCTTCAACAAATGGTGCTGGGACAACTGGACAGCCACATGCAAAAGAA
The DNA here is from genome assembly GCF_027409185.1 of Cynocephalus volans. Lineage (NCBI taxonomy): Eukaryota > Metazoa > Chordata > Mammalia > Dermoptera > Cynocephalidae > Cynocephalus > Cynocephalus volans. Next base: position 64,445,317 of record NC_084472.1, read on the forward strand.
TAAAGTTGAATCCATACCTTCCAACACATATAAAAATTAACTCAAGATGGATTGAACTACATCCAAGAGTTAAAACTATAAATTTCTTAGAAGAAAACATACAGGTACATTTTCATGACCTTGGATTTGGCAATGGATTCTTAGATGTGACACCTAAAGTATGAGCAACAAAAGAAAAAATAAATTGAACTTCATTAAAATTAAAAACTTTGTGCATCAGAGAACATTTTCAAGAAAGTAAAAAGACAACATACAAAATGGGAGAAAATATTTGCAAACCATTTATCTGATTAGGATCTAGTATCCAGAATATATAAAGAACTCTTACATCTCAACAACAAAAAGAAACAACACAATTTTAAAATGGGCAAAGTACTTGAATAGATATTTCTTCAAAAAAGATATGCAAATGGCCAACAAATACATGAAAAAATGGTCAACATTATTAGTCATTGGGGAAAACACAAATAAAAACCACAATAGAAATCACTTCAGAACCCATGCCAAGGTGAGCCCAGGAGAAGCAGCAGTGGTGGCGGCAGTACTGTGCTGCTAGAGGTGACCCCTCCCCCCTCCCTAGACCCAGGGGGGAGTACTAGCCCATGGGGTCTGACCCACCAAGGTGTGCCCGGCAGAACCACATGGCACTAGGGGCTCATTCTATGACCACAGATTCTGGAACAGGAACCAAGGTGGTTAAACATAACCACTACCACCCCTACTGTCAAGCAAAAACAATTCACCTCCACTGTAGCAACCAGGGCCACCCCACAGCCAACTTCAGTGTAACAGAAGAAGCAAACCCTCTACCAATGAGCAAACATCTATGAAAAAATACTACAAGTACAAACAATCAAGAAGAAATGACATCACCAAAAGAATACAGCAATGCTCCAAAATCAGACTCCATGGAACAGGGAATCCTTGAAATGTCTGAAAAAAAATTTTGAGCAATGATCTGAAGAAAACGAAGAAATAAAGGAAGACTCAATTAGAGAACACAATGAAACAAGAAAAAGTATCCAGAATATGAAGGAGGAAATCTACAAAGAGATTAATACCTTAAAAAAGAATGTAGCAGAACTTCTAGAAATGACATATTCACTCAATGAAATAAAAAACATAACTGAGAGCTTGAGCAGCATGGTGGAGTTATTTCTTTTTGAAATAACTCAGGCAGACAAAAAAAAGGAAAAAAGAATTAAAAATAATGAGGAAAATCTAACAGAGATAGCAGACAACCTCAAGCACTCTAACATCTGGATTGTGGGTATTCCTGAAGGGGGGGAGAAAGGAAAAGGTATTGAAAACCTACTCAAGGAAATAGTAACAGAAAGCTTCCTACAGGTAGGGCAAGGTACAGATCTTCAGATCCAGGAAGCTCAAAGGTCCCCAAATACATGCAACCCAAAAAGATCCTCCCCAAGACACATTATAGTTAAACTGGCAAAGCTCAAGGACAAAGAGAGAGTTCTACAAGCAGCAAGAGAAAAGCATCAGGTCACTTATAGTGGAATCCCCATCAAACTAATAGCAGACTTCTCAACTGAAATCCTATAGGCCAGAAGAAAGCAGAATGATATATTCAAAATACTAAAAGAAAAATATTGACAGCCAAGAATTCGTTACCCTGCAAGGCTCTCCTTCAGAAATGAGGGAGAAATAGTGTATTCCCCAGACAAATAAAAGTTGTGGGAGTTCACCACCACACAATCATCCCTGCAAGAAATTCTCAAGGGAGTCATTCATCTGGAATCTGAATAATGGTGACCACTACCAGAAATACACAAGAAACAGTAAAACCTACTGTTAAAACAAAAATGCCAGCAGGAAAGAGAAAGAAGCTAAATTATCCCACCTTAAATCCCCAACTAACATTGAAGAAGAGAAATAAAAGGGAAAATAATGATCAAAAGATATTTAAACCATCTAAACAAGAAGTAAATGACAGGAATTAAGCAACAGTTGTCAATAAGTACTCTAAATGTGAATGGACTAAACTCCTCATTCAAAAGACGTAGACTGACTGACTGGATGAAAAAGCTAGATCCAAGTATATGCTGTCTTCAAGGGACCCACCTCCCCTGTAGAGACACACATAGACTAAAAGTGAAGAGATAGAAAAAGATATACCATGCAAATAGAAACCAAAAACAAGCAGGAGCAGCTATTCTTATATCGTACAAAATAGACTTTAAACCAAAAAACAAACAAACAAAAAAAGACAAAGAAGGCCATTGGACCTATCCAGCTAGAAGACATCACAATCATAAACATGTATTCACCCAATACTGGAGTACCCAGATATATAAAGCAAACACTGTTAGACCTAAAGAAAGATATAGGACCTAATACATTAATAGTGGGTGATATGAACACCTCTCTCTCAGTATGGGACAGATCTTCCAGGCAACAAGTCAACAAAGAGACACAGGATTTAATCTATACCCTAGACCAACTGGACTTGGCAGATATATACAGAACATTTCACCCAACAACTAAAGAATACACTTTCTTCTCATTAGCCAATGGCACATTCTCCAGGATAGACCACATATTAGGTCACAAATCTAGTCTCAGCAAATTTTAAAAAATTGAAATCATTCCAACTATCTTTTCAGACCACAATTGACTAAAATTAAAAATAAACAATAATCAAAATGCTGGAAGCTATACAAATACGTGGACACTAAATAATAGGCTCCTGAATGACCTATGGGTCCAAGAAGAAATTAAACAGGGAATCAAAAAATTTTCTAGAAACTAATGAAAATATAGATACATCATACCAAAAGCTGTGGGATACGGCAAAAGCAGTACCAAGAGGCAAATTTATTGCAATAAATGCTTATATCAAAAGAATGGAAAGACTTCACATAAATGACCTAACACTATGCCTCAACAAACTTGAAAATCAACAACAATCCAAATCTAAAGGTAGTAGATGGAAAGAAATAATTAAGATCAGAACAGAACTAAATGAAATAGAGACCCAAAAAACAATAGAAAAGATCAACAAAACAAAAAGTTGGTTTTTTGAGAAGATAAATAAAATAGACAAACCATTAGCTAGGTTAACAAAAAAAGAAGAGAGAAGACCCAAATAACAAAAACCAGAAATGAAAAGGGAAACATTGCAACTGATACCACAGAAATATAAAGAATCATCACAGACTATTATGAACAACTGTATGACAACAAATATGAAAATTTGGAAGATACAGATAAGTTTCTAGACACATACAAACTACCAAGACTGAACCAAGAAGAGACAGAAAATGTGAACAGACCAATAACAAGCAAGGAGATTGAAGCAGTAATTTGCAATCTTCCAACAAAAAAAGTCTGGGTCCGGATGGTTTTACAGCTGAATTCTATCAAACTTTTAAAGAGGAGTTAATATGAATTCTCCACAAACTATTCCAAACAATTGAATAAGACACCACTCTCCCAAACTCACTCTATGAGGCCAACACAACTCTGATACCAAAACCAGATAAAGACAAAAACAAAAAAAGAAAATTATAGGCCAATATCCTTGATAAACCTAGATGCTAAAATCCTCAACAAAATATTAGCAATCAGAATACAGCAACATATTAAAAAAATTATACACCATGATCAAGTGGGATTCATCCCAGGGATACAAGGATGGTTTAATATACGAAAGTCAATACACATGACACATCACATCAACAAACTCAAGGATAAAGACCATATGATTATGTCAATAGCTGCTGAAAAAGCTTTTGACAAAATTCAACATCATTTCATGATAAAGTAACTCAGAAAATTAGGTATAGAAGGAAAGTGTCTCAACACAAGTAAAGCCATTTATGACAAGCCCACTGCCGGTATCATTCTGAATGTGGGGAAAAATTGAAGGCCTTTCCCTTAAGAACAGGAACAAGACAAGGATGCCCACTCTCACCACTTCTATTTACCATAGTATTAGAGGTACTAGCCAGAGCAATCTGGCAAGAGAAAGAAATAAAGGGAATCCAGATTGGAAAAGATGAGGTCAAACTTTCTCTATTTGCAGATGACATGATAATATATATAGAAAAACCTAAAGACTATCAAAAATCTCCTAGAGCTAGTTAATAACTTCAGTAATGTTACAGGATACAAAATAAATGCCCTCAAATCAGTAGCATTTATGTACTCAAATAATGACCTAACAGAAAGAGAAATAAAGAAAGTAAGCCCATTTACAATTGCCACAAAATAAAGAAGATACCTAAGGATCAATTTAACCAAAGAGGTGAAAGACCTCTACAATGAGAACTACAAACCACTTCTGAAAGAAATTAAAGAAGACTTGAAAAGATGGAAAGATATTCCATGCTCTTGGATTGGAACAATTTACATTGTGAAAATGTTTATACTACCCAAAGCAATCTACAGATTCAATACAATCCCCATCAAAATACCAGTGACATTATTCACAGAAATGGAAAAAACAATCTTACCTCTCATATGGAAAAAAAAAAATACCCCAAATAGCCAAAGCAATCGTGAGCAAAAAAAATAAAGCCAGAGGAATAACACTACCTGACTTCAAATTATACTACAAAGCTATTGTAACCCAAACAGCATGGTACAGGTAGAAAAATAGACATTCAGACCAGTGGAGTAGAATAGAGAACCCACATATCACCCCTCAGGCTTATAGCCATCTAATATTGTACAAAGGCAACAAAAATCTGCATTGGGGAAAAGACTGCTGCTTCAACAAGTGGTGCTGGGAAAACTGGATATCCACATGCAGAAGAATAAAACTAGATATGAATCTCTCAACATACACTAAAATCAACTCAAAATGGTTTAAAGAATTAAGTATAAAACCTGAAACTGTAAAATTACTGAGGGAAAATATAGGTGAAACACTTCAGCAATCAGGTCTGGGCACAAGCTTTATGAACATGAACCCAAAAGCACAAGCAGCAAAAGAAAAAATAAACAAATGGGACTATATCAAACTAAAAAGTTTCTGCACAGCAAAGGAAACAATCAACAGAGTGAAACAACAACCTACAGTGTGGGAGAAAATTTCGTCTAACTATGCATCCAGCAAGGGATTGATATCCAGAATATACATAGAACTCAAGCAATTATACAGTAAAAAAACAAATGACCCAATTAAAAAATGGGCAAAGGAGCTAAATAGATATTTTTCAAAGGAAGACATACAAATGGCCAACAGACACATGAAAAAATGCTCAACATCACTAGTCATCAGGGAAATGCAAATTAAAACTACATTGAGATACCACCTCATCCCAGTTATACTGGCTATAATCAAAAATACGGTGAATAACAAATGCTGGTGAGGGTGTGGAGAGAAGGAAAGACTCCTACACTGTTGGTGGGACTGTAAATTAGTACAACCACTATGGAAAACAGTATGGAAGTTTCTCAAACAACTACAGATAGATCTTCCATACAATCCAGCAATCCCACTTCTGGGTATATACCCAGAGGAATGGAAATCACATGTCAAAGGGATACCTGCACTCCCATGTTCGTCGCAGCTCTATTTACAATAGCCTAGACAAGGAACCAACCTAAATGTCTATCAATAGATGACTGGATAAGGCAAGTGTGGTGTATATAAACCACAGAATACTACTTTGGCATAAAAAGAATGAAATACTCCCATTCACAACAACATGGATGAACCTTGAGAAACTTATGTTGAGTGACATAAGCAAAGCAGAGAGGGATAAACACCACATGTGTTCACTCATATGTGGGAGCTAAGAGAGAGAGGAAGGAACGAAAGAAAGACCACAGTAGTGCAGTGGTTTTATAGAGGGAGCGAACATTCCTAGGGCTACAAAGCTGTGGGGGAGGGGAAGGGAGGTTGGGGGACAATTGGGTGGGAACACAGGGTAAAAAAGCAATTTATGGTAATTTGTATCTCATGAATATTCATAATAATAATAATAAATAATAATAATTTGTTTATTTATTTATTTTTTAAAGAAATCACTTTATGACCAATGGCATGGCTATAATCAAAAATAGGAAAAATGCCATTTTGGTGAGGATATAGAAAAATTGGAACCCTTGTGCATTGCTGGTGGGAATGAAAAATGGTGCAGCTGCTGTGTAAAACAGTTCAGCTATTCCTCAAAAATTTAACAGGATTACCATATGACATAGCAATTCCACTCCTAGGTACTTACCCAAAAGAATTGAAAATAGATAGACAAATACTTGTACACCAAAAGGAGCATTATTCACAAGAGCCAGAAGATGGAACCCTCCCAATGGCCACCCAAGAATGAATTAATAAACAAATTGTGGTTTATCCTTACAATGGAATACTATTCAGCCATAAAAAGGAATGAAGTACTTATTCATTACAACATGAATGAACCTTGAAAACATTGTGCCATGTGATGGGAAAGAAGGCAGACATGAAAGGTCGTGTATTGTAGGATTTCATTTATATGAAATATCCAAAATAGGTGAATTCATAGAGGTGAAAGGAATTGGTGGTTGCCAGGGGTGGGTAGGAGGAGAGAATGAGTAGTGACTGCTTAAGGTATGGAATTTCATGTGGGGATGATGAAAGTGTTTTGGAACTTGATAAAGGTGTTAATTACAGAAAATCGTGAACGTACTAAATGCCATTGAGTCATACCCTTGAAAATGGTTAATTTCATGTTATGTGAATTTTACCTCAATTAAAAAAAAATAGTACTAGTAAATAGTAAAAGTGCAAATTCACCCCAGGTCTTTTCAATTGCAGAAGCCACCACATTTTGCTGTTGGCCATTTATTTACTGATATCACCTGCTCCCAACCACTCTGGTCCACAGATGCAAATTAAGCCTCACAGTTCATTCTAAGAACAGAGTCCAATGGTACACTCTGTGTCACAACTTCATGATAACAGCTGGAAGTAAATAATGCAACAAAACATAGTTTAGTCTGTCAGATAATGATTTAAGACATTGAAATCATTAAGTGCTTACTAAATAAATGCCTATATATATATATATATATATATAAATATATATATAGTGTGTGTGTGTATGTGTGTGTGTCTGTGTGTATGGTCAAGAAAAGAAAGGGGGTTAGGGCTAGGTAGAGTGTGGTACAGATGAAGGTAGAGAAATAAAAGCAGATATCTGTGGCAGTACACTGCTACAGAGTCTAAAAGAAATTTGATGTAACATAGTATTTTCCATTCAGCTGCTCTTACAACTAGTCCCTAAGAGAACTTCCTCCTCTTGCTAGTAGTAATCAGGCATGTGGCAGAAGTATTTTAAAAAGGGATACTAATTGATAACCGTTTATTCCCAGATCATCCAAAGCTGACTTGTCAAGAGAGGAAGAGAACTTAAGTGCACTTGCATTCTGGAATCAAGGGACCTAGAGGTCACGGATTCAAACAAAAGCTCCAGAAAAACTTGTGGCTGAAGAAAGAGTTCAGCTGTTACAACTTTGCTGAGCATGAGCTCTGTGTATCAACATCTAACCAAAGACAAATTGAGCCATTTTTGTTGTGTTGGCAGCCATTTTTTTTTTTTTTGCATGATTTATGAAGGGACGTTGACTTGAGGTTTTTTTCCTAATAGAGCTGTCTGTATAAAAGAGCTTTGTCCTCAAGGAAGTCATTAATCAAAATATTACTGGATTTCTCTACTATTAAAAATGTCTCAGCTAACCACATGAGTATGAATTCATCTCGCAGCTCGCCTCTGAATGCACACTCCCGGGTGGCCTGGGCTGGCAACAATCTTCAGACATGCTGCTTTCCTTCTCTTAGGCTGCCCACACAGACAGAAACTTTTCTGTCTCCTCGGTTTCATTGCTTCTGCTATCTGTAGTATGTTCTGCTTTCCCAGATGTCTCCGTTGTTTCTAAACATTGGGAGGATTCCAGTATCTACATAATCCCTCCCACACTACCTTCCCTGGTTCATGCTAAAACACTTGATGTGTGTAATGGGGAATCAGTTCCTGCTCTGCTACCTTTCCACACCTGCACAGACAACTATTGGCATGCTGGAGAGCAGAGGCCAACAAAATAGAAAGCCTGTGCTAAACTGAGAACCAATGAGTTGGGCTAGGGAGATCACAGGCGTGAGTTTCTTTGTTCCTTCCCCTTTTTCTCAGATGCTAGGGTTGACTCTTTGCCTTCTGCTGGATGTCCTAGCTCTTAAGAGGCTCATGCTTCCAACAGGGTTTCAACAGAAACACTAAAGCCTAGCTTTCTGCTCCCTGTGCCAGTGAATCTCCTTAGGAGAATCTTCCAGTGACAGCCATGTGGTCTCCTCTAAACCACAACATCCTTTGAATTTTGAGAAGTTACATACCTGCCCCCAAGAGTTGACTACCTCCGAGTGATCAGTGAAGACCCACTTCTATTCAAAGCAGAGACTTCAGTTTGGGTTCAGCAGGATTCCTCTAGACAGGATTCTCTACCCTATGGCCTGCAGGTCCAATCCAGCCCACTGTCTGTGTTCTGTAAATAGTGTAGTTAGAATACAGCTGTGCTCCTTTGTTTACATATTGTCTATGGCTGTTTTTGTGCTGCAGTGGTGGAACTGAGTGCTGTTGAGTTGTGACAGATACCATGAGCCTACAAAGTTGTAAATATTAACTATCTGGCCCTTTACAGAAAAAGTTTGTCAACCCTTGCATAGGATAATAAATCTTTGAATAGTGGAGATTTATTACTTAAATTCATTCTTTCTCGGTCCTTCAAAGAGAAAGAAGGTTATGCCTGAACGCCTAGACGCTAGGAAAATTAGCTCAATTTTCTTATTCTCAAGAACTATACTATCAGATCTTTTGTGAATACAATTTCTCTAGAAACAGACTGAGAAAAAGTACTTAAAGGGCACCTTTTACTACACCCATCATTAAACTTACAGGTTTATAGAGCATCAGTCATTCAACTAATTACAGCTTTTTCCTACAGCTCTCTTTTCTTGCTAGATCTACTTGTTATCCAGTTTTGCTGGCTGCCCTAATCAGTTACTTTTCGCACACTATTAATTTAAAAAGTGTAAACTCAGCCACATCCAAGCCTTTTTCTGAGAAGGTTACTAACCTTAACACGTGAGTGCTGCTTGCTCCAACTCGTCCTCTCGATCTGCGTCTTGGTTAAGGGTTCCTGTTTATCGTGGCCTCTTGGCCTCAGCCCCTGGGTCACTGGCAACCGCTGCCGTTCTCACCCCTCAGTTAGCACCGCAGGAGCTGCAGGGAGCTTGGCGCTGACTCTTTGTGCTCTGGGGCGCTTCTCTCCACCACAGCTGCTTCAGGTCACAGCCGAACTACAGCACTAATATTTCATGAAGCGGTGTTTTTTGAAGTCGAAAAGTCTACCTGCCTTCTGGAAGCATCTTTACCACTTCAGCTACTTAGACTCATTCCAAACTCAGAGTTTTATTCCTCTTTTCGCCCCAAAGATTTTACAAATTGAAAGCATGCACTTCTCATCCTCTATTCTCACTCTGAATTGAAAGCACAGGCAAGAAACTTAAAGTTGGTTGATTTGCTTTTTCTTCCTTTTCTTTTTTTTTTTTTTTCTAATCAAAGAACTTTACTTTCAATAGTTTCTTAAATTCAGGAAGCTTTCTTATCTCTGCCCATATCTAAGCATGTTTCAGTCCTACTTTCTAGATGCTCTTTTTTCTTTTTTTTTTTTTTTGCCTCCCATTCTCTGGCAGAAAAAGCACACAAGTTGGTGTTTCCAAAGAACCGTCCCCACGTGTTTAGCAGCTTCCGCATCTTAGAAACACAACAGTTTCCTAGCTGTACCAGAGGACAGCAAACTTAGTTTTATTTATTCCTCTGATTTACTAGGGTATGGAGACTTCCTATTGGTTAAACCACCATGAAGGATTGTGGCTGAGGCATGAGTTTGTGCAATTCATAGAAGTTCTAGGAAGAAAGGACCACATTTGACAGATGAGAAGGCCCTTTCCAGGGTGACCTGCTTCCCACATGAAATTATGCAGCACAGCTACAGGGCAGGTCACTTCCGCTAGACCCCTTGCACATCTGAAAGCATAGGAGGAAAAAATGCAGTTCTGTCTTTCATAACATGATTGCTCCTTGAGAACTTATTGAGGACCAGAAGAGCTTTCTAAAACACCTACCTGACTCAAGTCACTCCTTTCAATGCCTCACTGTCCTCAAGAGAATATCCGAACTTCTCACTGACTTGCATGGGCCATGTGATCTATCTCTGACATTTTTTTCCAGTCTCAAGGCTTACAACTTGTCTGCTCACTCCCAGCCTATACTCCAGACCCACCTAACAGTTTAAACTTGAGGACAGTGCTCTGGTGGGGCAGGGCCTCTGCACATGAGGTTCTCTTTGCTTTGACTTTTCTTATCCCTTTCCCATCCAGCACGTCTCAACTCAGAAGTTCCTTGTAAGATACTATCCCTGGGCCCCCAAAAGTAGGTAATGTACTCATCTTGTGTGTTCTCTGAGAACCCCAAATATGTCTTTACTGAAACCCATCACATCCTCTTGTGACTGCCCAATTATTCACTGGATTTCTTACCACAGCCTCGTAAACCCCTACTTGGCCCAGATAAAGTATCACCACTGCACTATCCTCAGAGCCTGTGCCTCACACGTGGCGGAGGCTCAGTGAGTGTTTTCTGAAAGAGGATGAAGCAATGACTTCCATCTGTTAGGTTTGTACTCTATAGACTACCCACAGTCCCACTCCATCTTGTTTCCAATGTGCAGGTTTGTTTGGTTTTTGTTTCTTTGTGTTTGTATTTTTTTTTTTTTTTTTTTTTTGCCTCAACTTTCTATTTCCCCAACAACCTTGATCCAAAGCACATGCTAATTCTGCAGAATGAACTTGCCTGATTTGGGTCCACTATTCCTCAAAATAATTCAGTGGGCCCTGAATTGAACCTCAGATACTGGCTGAAATCATTACCTTCTACCCACATAACTCACAATACATTGAATATCAGAGATAACAGTAACAGTAGATGTAGTGTAACAGTGGGATCTAGGCTTGAACATTTCTCTTGCCTACTCCCTGACTCACAAAATCCAGATTTATATGGGCAAGGTATTGTTCTCAAATTACTTGTGTATCATCACTCCCTAGTTCAGTGTCCACATGCAAACACACACACATCATCATCATCATTATCTCCCATATTTCATGATAAGTGATTGCTGTTATAAAGCGAGGCAGAATGGAGACAGCTTTTATTGTTTCTCTGTAAGATCCATCCTGTCTGGTTTCTTTAGCTGCTTCTTGCGGGCTCCTGACATCTTGTAATATAAAGAACCTAACAATTAGCTTTGTATATGTCCCAAGGGAACACAGGCATCCCGACGTCATGTTCCCAGAGATCTAACATTGTTCTCCCCAACATGAAGCTACATCATCTTACTCAGCATATAGGGAGGATGTTAAAAGACCACATAATCAATAATGAATCATAGAACAAACAATAAAAACAGCCTGAGATAAATGAAACTGCCCTGTGCCCCCAGAGAGTAGTCATCCTAAATGTTCCAACCAGGAGAACAAATAGGGGTGAAGAGGGAAACTGGTGGGGCAGAATGAAGATTACCTACCACTCACAGCGATCACAAGACTACTCCCTCTGACATTCGTCATGGCCTTTAGAAAAGGCTTTTGTAACAGTTTAAAAGCAAAAATACTCCTGAACGTTACCATTTGTTGGCAGAAATAGGAAAGAGCAAAAATCAGCACACCAGGGTCTGGAGCATCACATGAGCTACCTCCTGCCTCTTTTTCTCTGAGGTTGCCAGGACACCAACTCATCATTCTAAAGAAGGGCAAGGAAAGGGAAAGAATCATGCATTTGTCCTGCCTTTCCCGAGCAAATTGTAATTCAAGGTGACCCAAGTCTCTCTTTATAGAAAACTTCAGCTACTAAGTGGAAAAAACAATCATGAATTTTCTTTTTTAAATCACCATTTTGCAACCCCTATTAAGGATGGGGACAATTGTTAATAGATGCTAAGACCCTTAGGTGAAAGGTTAATGGGGAACTAACTGTACCATGAAAGGTACTGCTGATTGACAATACCTGAGCGCTCTGATCAACTGTATCCTCTCTAAAACTGGTACAGCCGGACACTAGAGGGCTCCTAATGACACAGCGGGAAGAAAACAGCTCCAGCTAGGGAGTCCTCGTCCCTGTAAAACATACAGGCTACAGAAGACTGAATTGATGGACACCCTGAGGAAGCTGGGAGCTGAACATAAAAGACAAGAGCTACTACATAACAAATGTCCCAGACTCTTTGAAAACCAAACGGCAATTGTCATTAACCTGAGAAAATATCCCTTAATTGAGTAAATGCCAAAAAAAGGCCCTTGATAATTTTAAACATCCCTCTCTGGTTAAAAAAATAAAAAGCCTCACAGCAATTTTGGAATTTCACTAGCATAATAAAGAAAGTTGATCAGAAGCTAAAAGCAAACTTGATGGTGAGACACTACAGGAATCTCAATTAATTTCCTAAATAAGACAAGGATGACCATGATCACTGCCAATATTTAACATGTTCTGGAAGTTTTAACTAAATGTAATAGGTTAATAAAAGGAATAGGAACTGTAAACCTTGAAAATTATTTAAAATTTATTATTTGTACATTATCAACCTAGAGAATATGAAAAGTCAAATAAAAAATAAAAAAATTAAACAAGGTGCCTAGCAAAATAATTTTCTAAAACTCTATAGCTTTATTTTATGTTCTCTCCAAAAAAGTAGCAAAAATTACACATATGTGTGTATATAAAGGCATAAACGCATGTGTGCACGAATATATAGGAACACAGCTCAAGAATGTGTAGGAGTTAAACAAAGAAATTTGTGAATTCTATCAAAGGAAATAAAAGAAGTCTTGAATAAATGGAGGTATGTGTTATGTGCCTCTGTACAAGACCCAATTTGGAAATGAGGCTAGGGAACAGACCCTGATTTCCCCTAGCAATACTCTAACCCCATCCAGAACAGGGCTTGGCTGGGGGGAGGCGGAAATAACAAAAGAAAACCTGTTTGACCAAGCAGGGAAGGCTGGGTTCCTAGGAGTAGCAATAGAATTCAGTTAATAATAAAATAAGAGTAAAGTTGATTAAACATATACTTCCTTAGGCTAAGACTTGGTTTGAAGGTCAGGATGTTTTTTCCTTAAATGAATGCCTTATGGCTTAAGATAACATTGGTAACCCCTCTCCTCAAGTTGTCTTTGCAGATTTCAATCAACTACAAGCCTGCTTTGAAGTCTGTACACCTCCGGACTCAAAGGAGACAAGGAAGACCCTAGCTAGGATGCCAGAAATAATTACACTGACCTCGCTGTTGACTAGTCAGATTCCCACACAATTCCTGAGACCCTCTACCCAAGTTCCTGCCCTATAAGTATCTGTGATTTTAATTACTCAAAGAGTCCAAAGTCTTAAAACTTCTTTAGCTGCCATGGGCTCCTTTAACCGGTCATTCAAACAAATGCTGATCTTTATGACTGAAAACTTTGGTGTGAGGGACTTTTTAGTCATTTGGGCGTGGCAGATGAGGAACACCCCCTCTTGGTTTGGTAACAGAAACGCATCAAATATTTTTGATTTACCTGGAATTTTATAATATCTTACATTTCTGAGCAGGTCAGGCTGTGGAAGGCTGTTCACGAGACACTTGTTGACCACACGGTACAGGTGATGGCTAAGGCCATCGGAAGTGGTTGGTTGGGGGTATTTATTCTTGCTACTTAGTGTGGTTTGTGTCTAATATTTTCACATGAAAATGTTCTTAATTAGTAAGAGCATTGTCCAAATGCTTAAGAACAGCAAAGCACACTTTTAAAAAGAAGAGGAGTGGGCATCTTGCACTACCAGATATTAAAATGTATTATAAAACTACAATGTTAAAGTGTTTTATTCTGTAAGAATCAACAGTTCAGAAGCAGACCTGAAGAGTTACAGATTTTCAATATATGATACTAGTGATAGTTCAGTAGGGAAGAACTGATTTTCTAATACATATTAGTGTTAGAGAAACTGATTTGCCATTTGAAAAAACTTTAGTCAGCTCCCACACTCGTGATGGAATGATGCTGGTCATTGCTTGGATGGCACAGCCTCTCCACACCCATCTTAGGGCTGATACTCCCTTCTCCAGCCTCCCTTACAGCTTGGGTCTGGGTGCAGGACTTAGGCTCTGCCAAATACATTTGTGCTCACAGAATTCAAATCAAATGCTTGGTGATTCCAAGCAGGGAAGAAGCAAAGCCACAGGGTTCCTTGTGGCCAGAGCTTCCCCGGGAGCCCCATCGAGCCCCCAGAGATAGCCCCTCACTCTCTACCAGCAACATGGGAGCCTGCTGCCCTGTGAGGGCAGTGGCAGGCAACAGTGTCTGTGTCCAAGCAACAGCTGCCTGATGTCCTCACCAGGCCCCCCTGGGCAGGACTGGGGACACTGCTGAAGGGTGAGTTGCTTCAAGCAAGCTTCCTGGCCCATTCATTCTATGACCTATCCTATATTCCACATCCTTTTAATAAGTTACTTTCTTCCCAAATTAGAATTACTTTGAGATGTTCCGACTAAGAACCTGATTAATACACTCACTTGTTATGTCAGCATAAATTCCAAATGCATTAATAATTTGAATGAGAAAAATATTCTAAAAAACTGAAGAAGATGTTTTATAAACTTGGGAGTGAAGATGAGGTTTTGGTTTCAAGATATATATATATATATATATATTTGGTTCTGGTTATACATATATAACCAAAGCCAGGGAAAATGTGACACCTTTCCCTACATAAAAACAGAACTTGGACATACACAAACAAAGCAAAAAGGTGAGGGAATTGGGAGAGGGACAAATGAAAGTCATGAGACCGCAGTATAATATTTTGTAAATGTAAAGTGCTTACATATCCAAAGCGGAAAAATAACCCGCAAATACCCCAGTAGAGAAACAGGCCATGGACATTATGCACCAATTCAATTCACAAAAGAAGGAATATAAATAGAAAAATGTAAAAAGGTATTTGCTCGGGCCAGTTATAATCAGTGAAAATTAAGACAATGACATACCAATTTTTGTTGATCAAATTTTCAAATATATAAATAAAAAGAACGGTAGCGACCACTGTTAACAAGAATGAGTGGAAATGTAGATTGCTGAATACTGTTGTTGGAAGTGTAAACTAATACACATTTCCTATACGTATAAAGAGGTAAGAAATGTATGTGAAAAATAGACTTGTTATATCCTTCAGCCCAGCAAAGCCACCTCAAGATATTTATCCCAAGGAAGGGTAAATTTAGCAAATTTAGCAAAGACATACGTCTAAAAATGTGTAAATTGGAAACATTCCACATGCCCATCTCTAGTGGACAGGCTGAATGAACTGTGAGCAACCCCCAGGATGGGATACTATGCTGCTCTTCAGTGATTATGCCGATCTGCACTGAGGCATGTAACAGTTCTACAATGTACTAAGTGAAGAACTTTTTGCAACACACATATTCCTATACAAACAACACAATGAATGAACCATTGTGGAAAGTACTACCTGGAGTAGAAACCCACACCCTGCTTCTCACCTGGTTTTCACATTGTTCAGGGCCCAGTCAGCTGCACCCACGACCCCCTTGGCCACTGTCCTCTTCTTCCTCCTCCGTTTTTAACCTTCCCTCTCTTGAAGGTCTCAAGGTCACAAGGAAAGAAATACTTGTACACACAGTTTAATGACTCCAGATCTTGAATAAGTGCTAAGTTCTTCTTTGGGGAACTTTGTCTAAATGACGTCAGGAGGCAGCAGTCAGCACTGCCCTGTGGACAGACAGGGACTTGCAGATATCTGCTATCTCTTTCCCCCAGGCCCAGGCCCCTGACAAAGCTCATTCCTTTCTCCTCTGTGTTCCACGTCACTTTGTGCTGTCACCATCTGTGAACACTGCACTCTGCATTATGGCTCCTTAGTTACCGTGAGCAAGAGTCACTGTCCTATAAGCAAAAGAGTGTGGCTTTGCAAAGAGACTTGAGTTCAAATCCCCATCCATGCCTGTGCAGCTGTGGGGCCTCTGGTCTTCAGTTCACTGATGGTGTGACAAGTCCCTGCTGAGCCACGGGGCAACACCCAGGAACGGAGACACCTGCCCCTGCGTGTTACCCGCAGCCAAGTGTCTCCACCTTCAGCAGTGTCCACCTCACACCTAAGCGCTGAAAGGTTATTTTGCCTCCTGTACTCTCAATACTGCTGCATCTCAAGTTATTTAAAAACATTTTCATTTTCCAAAAAGGTGGAATACTTGTATGGGCTTAAATTAAGTTACATTCTTTTTAGTTTTTTTTTTTTTACTGCAAATTTCTGAATTTCCCTTTTTGTTGTTGTTGTCGCCCTGCTTTTCTGTAGTCTTGAGAACATATTTGTCTGCTACTGGGTACTGTGGTTTGTGTGTGGACTATTTAGTTGGCATGACATCACTGTCGCTATGCCCACAGCCCATCCCCTTAGCGGAGTGCCTGAATAAGAGCGGGCACAAATAAGGTACAAACGTGGTCTCATGTCATTAGGGTCATGTCTCATGGGCTTCCCAGGGCATTTCCAATATACTATTCTTTGAACTGGTGTGTTTATTAACAGCCTCTCATTTCACTCTCAGAAGTGTTTTGATTTGGATGATAAACTCTACCATCACCCTAAGAGCCACCTAGGGGCTGTGGGTTTGAAGTTTCATGTCCCAGGAAACTCTTCAGTCCTGAGCAAACCAAGATGGTTGGTCATCCTTCCTATGGCAGTGACCAAGACCGCGTGGGTCCAGCGCCCCCTCTCTCCTGGTCAGCTCACTTGGGAGGCTGTGGTCTTTTGCCCCCAGCCCTCAGTGAGGATCACCCTTACCCATCAGAATGTTCTAGCAATGCTGGCTCTCAAGGGCGCAGGGTCAGAGTCTCCACCCTCCTCTTCCTGGTGTGTGGGATGTCTTTGAGAAGTTGCCTTCCTGGCCCCAAAGACCACAAGGTCCTGCAAAGAGCAGGCTGGGTCAGGCAGAAAGACAGCCCTTCTAGAGCCTTCTCTCATAGCCCTGGGAGCTCCCCTCCTTTACAAGTGCACTCTGAGGGGTAAGCAGTGGCCCTTCTAAAAACAAAACTATGTCCTAAGGACACCTTCTCTTTCATCCACTGGATACAGAAGGAACCAGCTCCTTTTATAAAATAAAGAGATGAAACAATATGCAAATAAATACTCTGAATTCTTTCTAACCCAATACCACACTCTATGTAAAATTATGCCTTTTGTCTTGTTTTCATGTGCTCTCTGTCTGTCTCTGGACCCAACTTGAATATGAATTTCTTCAATGCAGAGACTGCCTTGTTTGCTGCTGAATCAAAGGTGACCAACCATCCAGGTTTGCCAGAGAACAAGCAGTTTCCCAGGACACAGGATATTCGGTACTAACAGCAGGACAGTCCCAGGCAAACCCCAATGGTTGGTGACCTCAGCTATATCCCAATGCCAAGCTCAGTGCTCAGCATGAAGCAGGAATTCAATAAACAATCGTTGCCTAACTATACTCTTAACTCTTATTTTGCAGGTTTGTTCTTAGAATTAAAAGAGTGGGGCGAGGAAAGAGGGAGAATAGGTGCCAACATACCCAACAGGAGCTTGATAAATACAAATGTCAGCTCAGAGGGAAAGTTTAAGGCTTTTTTCCACTGGGTTCTCACTGCAGCCTGGGAGGAGACAGGATGCTGTGGTTGACCAGATGCCAGCTCGTTTCCCGGCCAGCAGTGCTGTTCTCTCCTCCTATGTCATCCCCTGATTTCAGGGTCTGGAACTGGATGCTGCATTTACCAGAATCCCTGCCAGCAAGATTCCAAGTTAGATTCTGCCAAGGAAAAGCACTAGCATGAGATCTGGAAATCAGAAGAGAAGTAGAATTTCATTTCTGTCAAACTGACATCACACAATTTAAACTGTGTGAGTTTATGCTTATTGCTATTCTTCAGTGGCGGTGGGTAGACGTGAGCTCTTATAGGAGTCTTGAAGCAGCCTCCTTCCCAGGATCTTCCTGGAAATTCCCTGTATCTATGCTGGAGGCAGCTGCAGATGGGCTGGTAAGTCCTTGCAGTGAAGAAACTCCCAACTCCTTGAAACCTCGAAGTCAACCTGAACTCAGGAGACCCTTTCAGGTCTGCACCTTCAGCCCTTCAGATTCGCAAGAGCCTAATCCTCTGTCTTAAATCCCATCCTGCTTAAATGTCTAGATTTATTTCCATTTTCCTGACTGGCCCCTACCTAACTTATACCTCAGATCTAATACATTTTGTTCATGATTGCTAATGAGAGAAATGTTAGTAGGTCTGGTTAGCTACCCCAAATCTTAGCTGTTTAAACAATATCATTTTTTAATGGATGGAACATAATTTATTTGCAATTTACTTACTGTTGGATATTTATATTTCAAGTACAAAATGTAGGGATGAATGTCTTTATACTTAAATATTTTTATTACATTTTTGATTACTTAAGATCAATTCCTAAAAATGAAATTACAGAGTCGAAGGGTAGGAACATTGGGAATGCTCTCAAAACATATTGAAACATATTGCCTAGATACAGGGTAAACTTGCTAAAAATAAAAAAAAAAAGATGAAACATTTCCACACTGTTCTTCAGAAAGTTTATATTAATTTTCCTACCATGAGTTTTATGATACCCATGTTAGAACACCTTCAGTTTATATAGAAGCTATAAATACCTAAATTATGCTGAGAGAGAGAGAGAGGACACCAAATGGGAGATAGAAGAGAGAGAAATGCATAAACCACTAGGTAAGACAGAGATAAGGTGAAAGATAAGGAACCAGAGCAGCAGAACGTACTGCCCAGCCGGTCAACCCACAGAATTATGAGAAATAATGAACTGGTATTGTTTAAGCCACTAAGGTATTTATAGCTGCTGTATTCATTCTCTACATGCTACTATAACAAATTACCACAAATTTAGTGGTTTAAAACAACACAAAATTTAGGTCAGAAGTCCAATGTGAGTCTCACTGAGCTAAAATCAAAACATCAGCAGGGCTGCATTCCTTTCTGGAGACTGTAGGCAAGAACCTCATTTGTCCCCTTTGCCAGCTTCCACAGACAGCTTTCCTTGGCTCCCGGCCCTTTCCCCATCCTCAAAGTGCATTGCATCTCTCTGACCATTGTTCCCAGTCACGTCTCCCTCCGACTCTCCTCTCTGCCTCCCTCTTCCGCATTCAAGGACTTGTGATTACCTTGAGCTACTCTGATAATCAGCGTAATCTCCTCACCTCAAGGGCCTTAGCCTTAATCACGTGTGCGAAGTCCCTTTTGCCATGAAAGGTCACATATCCGCAGGTTCTAGAGAACAGGATGTGGACATCTCTTGGGAGGGAAGGTCATTATTCTGCCTGCCACACCAGCCACATACAAATTAATTATTTTCCATTCTTCTTCCAAAAGCATTGACTCTGGTTTATTCAAAGCCATCATGCTTGGCACAGAAATCAGCAGAACTGTCTGGGAAAATTCATTCATCCATAGTGTTCAGCACCATAGTTTTGTATTCTGAGGGCTGCTGGAAAAAATGATCAGGGGGAAGAGATCATAAAAAAACAAAGATACAAAGTTAGGAAACACACACACATATTTGATATGTTACCAACTAAAGATACCAATTCATTGAAATATTTCTCGTTCAAATCTTTTTAGACTTATTACTTTTGGATGATGGTAATCTGTGCTCCTGTGGGTTCCCAAAGGTTAGGATCCAAAGGCACTGCACACAAGAAATGAGAAACAAGATGAAAACAAAACGAAGCTAAATTCTAAATCAAGGTAAAATTCATGGTTATACACAGAGAGTGTTAAATTTTATACATTTGGTTTATTTTAAGTCATTTTACCAAGTTCCCATTTACTTAAATCTTCTCTGCTGTTGCAACTGCATTTTCCTCTTTTCTTCTTCTTCAACTTATGCGTATTGATTTCTCTAGAGACCTTTCCAATTCTTCTTGTGTTGCTTCTCTTCATTCTTAGCACCAGCTTGCCTCTCTCTTTCCTAATTTCCTCTCAGAGGAGCCGTTCCACCACTTCAGTGCCCTAAATAAAAAGCTGAGATGTTCTCAAAGTTCAAAATTGCATCTTGGGCATAATTTTCCTTGTAGTACAACTACATAGTCAGATCATTACTTTATTGACATTGATCAGGTCTCAGGAGTTTACATAAACAGACAAAAACTCCTTATTTTCCTGCATTTGTTAAAACCAGAAATTAAAATATCTATCATTTTTTTAACTAGACACTAAAATCCTCTGTCTTACACACTGATATCAAGGAGACACACTTTATTGATGAAAGCTACAAAACCCACTTCCCTAATGCCAATGCTCAACCTTGATGCCAGCTTTGAATTGTCCTTTGTAAACCTTTCATATTCAACCACCAAATACTGAAATGTTTCCATAAAAATATTTTTAGGAGTAACCTCTGCCTCTCCATTCTGCTCCCACCATCCTAGCCCTCAAATCATCCAGTGCAGAATCAGAGATCCACCTTCTCCTAACTGGTCCTACAGTGGTCCATGGGTCCACTTTCCTAGTAAGTGTTTTCTGAGCAACAATATTGATATTCAAGTGCTTTGCTAATCATCTCACCTAATCCTCTTACTATAAACATCACAGATAATGACTATTGGATGGTGGCTATGTGCCCAAATCTTCTTTAATGCTTTACATGTTTCATTTCATTTAACCCTTTTACAAATCTTATAGAGCAGGAAATGCTACTATTCTCATGCTACATTTGAGGAAACTGAGGCACAGAGTGGTTAACTAACTTGTCCAACGTCCACCACAACTTCTAGATAGCAAAGCCACAATTTGAACCCAGATATTTGACACAGCCCACACCCTTAACCTCAACGCCTCACTGTCCACCCATGGGAGACATATTTTTTGCCCACTCAACAGATAATGAAATGAGCATTACAGCAGTTGGGAGATCTGCTCAAGTTCTGTGGGTAAGTGCCTTTCTCTTGTGACACTCCGCAGATCAGGATAGGAATGTTAACTGGCAAAATGAGTTCCTATGGCAATGTATCCTGAAGTGTATTTTCTAATTGCCATATTCTGGAAAATGTTGATTTTGTGAATAAACAAGATTAGAAAACTTTACACACTTTATACCCCTCTTGGAGATACAAAAATAACTCAGCAAGTATGTGAAAAGCTCTGACAAGTCCAGCAGCAAAGAAGCTTATTGAGCTTAGTATAATTCACTGTATCTCAAACTAATTTGACCATAGTTATATGCTTATATATCATTTATTAGCATATACCACAGAACACACTTTGGAACATGCTATGTGACAGATTCAAATCTCAACATCTCAATTTCATTTTCAAAGTCTTACACAGTCTACTCCCTTTATCACCTGTTCAATGTCACTTCTCATTTGAAAATCAATTTATGTAATCCAATATATCAACAAGTTAAAGAGGAAAAATCAATTGGCACAGAAGAAGCATTTGACAACATCTCACACCCACTCACAATAAAAACTCTAACCAAGTTATTAATAGAGGGGAATTACCTCAACTTGATAAAGAAAATCTATAAAAAATCTACATCTAGAAAAACAAAATGCTTTCCCCCTAAGGTTGGGGACAAGGCAAGGAGGTCCACTCTCACTACTGCTGTGCAAAATAGTACCATTAGATGTCTTAGCCACTGCAATAAAGCGAGAAAAAGACATAAAAACCATACAGATTGAAAAGGATGAAATAAAACTATTGCTATTCGCAAATGACATGATTATCTATGTAGAACCCCCCCCCCTCAAAATCTACAAAAAGCTTTTAGAACTAATAAGTAAGTTCAGCAAGTTTGCAGTATGCAAGATCAACACCTCCAAATCAATTGCATTTCTATATATAAGCAATGAACATAGGGAAACTAAGATTAAAAACACAATATCATTTAAAGTCACTCCAAATAAAATAAAGGACTTACGCACATTTAACAAAACAGGATTTTTATGCTGAAAATTAGAAAATTTTAATAAAAGAAATCAAAGTCCTGAATAGAGAGACATGCTGTGTTCATGGATTGGAAGACTCAAATGGTAAAGATGTTAACTCTCCCCCAGATTTACTTATAAGTTTAATGCAATTTCTATCAAAATCCCAGCAAGATTTTGTGTAGACACAAACTTATTCTAAAATTTATATACAAAGGCACAGGCTCTAGAAAAGCTAAAACAATCTTGACAAAGAAAAATGAAGTAGGAAGAATCCCTTTACCCAATGTAAAGGTTTAGTAAATAGTTGCAGTGGTCATGACAGTGTAGTATGGTCAGAGACATAGACACATAAATCAATGGAACAAAATAGAGAACTCAAAAACAGACTCACACAAATATGCCCAATTGATTTTTTTTTTTTTTTTTTGAGGATTTCTTAAAGCCAAAGCAACTCAATGAAGGAAGGGTAGCATTTTCACAAATGGTGCTGAAGCAACTGAATATTTATAGAAAAAAAAAAAGAACCTTCATCTAATCCTCATATCTCATACAAAAAGTAACTCGAAATGTATTGCAGACTTAAGTGTAAAATGTAAAGAATAAAACTTTTAGAGAATACCATGGTGCATATAAAAACTACACAGGTTATAAAATTGGACAGAACATAATACAGTTAATATCTATACATAATACTTATGCATCTTACACGACCAGATGCAACTCAATACACACACACACGTGCACACACACAAATGAGTACAAGTAAAACTGGGAAAATCTCAATAAAGTAGGTGGATTGTATCAATGTCAATATCCTGGTTATGATACTGTGGCATATTTTGTAAGATATCACCATCTGGGAAAACTGGGTAAAGGGTGTATGGAATCACTCTGTATTATTTCTTACAACTGCATGTGAATCTAGAATTCTGTCAAAAAAAATTTAATAAAAAAAGAGAAGCCAATAACATATGATAATTTTTATGGTTCTGTGGTACTCAGGCCAGATCCACTGCCAGACAGCTCCTGCCAAGAGTTGGAACTAAGGACTCATTCCTCATTTAAGCACAACTGGAAAGGTATTTAACTTGGGCTTTTGAGAGTTACAGTTTCTGCACTGCCTGCTTTCTCCTACCCCAAACAGACTGTGATACAGAGATAAAGCAGTACAGGAATTATTAAACACTACAGTTCCCTCTTTATAACTCTTAAGAAAGCTGAGGTATTGTCCAGCTGCATCCAGGAGGTTAGGGAATCCTTGACTAGAGGAAGCGAAAGAAGATGCTGTATAAGCTTGTTAAACAGAGGTGACGGTTTGATTTCCTTCCCTTTTCACCGAAGGTTTGATGTTTAAATTTAGTCCTGCTCAATCTCATCCTGCAGATATTCTATAAATTATACACGTTAAATGCTGAATGATTCCTGCTTCTTGATCCAAATTTAAGATGCATATAACTAACTGTTATTGCCAAATTCTGCTCTTTAGGGTAGAGGACAACACAGTTAAGGGTTTATTCTTTTTCGTCTGTGAAAGATTTGGGGGAAATGCAAATGTAAAACTATTCTGATTTATTGTTCACCCCATTATAGAAAGGGTTCTAGAAATAACATCATTTCTTATGCTATGGATATTTTGTTGACAAAATTTACTGCACACAACCAATGACATAGATGGGTTACAAGATTTGTTTCTAACACTTCGTCTAAATTTAAAGTTTACATTCAAGAATGCTATCTACCAATTTGTAAGTACTTATTTATTACATATGCACTTGGTAAAACATTATGCAGTCACTAAAATAATGTTAACAAAAGGTTAACAATACAAAAGTTTAAATATATACATAAAAAGAAAAGACTAGGAAGAAATACACTAAATTGTCTTTAAGTAGTAGAACACGAGTGATATTTTTCTTTCTTTCTTTCTTTCTTTTTTTTTTTTTTTCTCCTAATGAGCATGTGTTATTTGCTGAAGGGGAATTTTTTTAAAAAATGAATCTAACATTTTTTTTCTATCACTAGAGAATTACTTTACTGGAGGACTAACCAAATGAAAATAATACCAAGATGTAAATGGTGGTTATATCCAGTTTGGTGCATTGAAAGCAATCTTTATCTTTTTATTCATGCATTTGTTTTTTTTTTAATTCATATAAAAATGTATTATTTTTAACCATCTGACAAGAAATTTTAAATGAAAAAAAGGAAGTGAATATTTATTGTATGGATTAGTAAGTGCTACAGTCAAATCTTGTATAACCTACTATAGTAGCACAATCAACAAAAATACAAACTCTTCAATAAGTATTGACTGAACTGAATAGGTGTTAAATGCAAGTAGGTGACCATAAGAAGTATGTGAATGTGCTTGATTTTTAGAAAGATAAAGTAATTGCTGAAGTCAGCTTCGGAGCGATAACAATGCCTACAATTCAAAGCAGTTCCTTTAGCCCACGTGAATCTGAACACGCCTGACACAGCAGCAGATACTCATTTGAGTCTGTGTCTTCTAAGTGGCCTATGGCGCCCTTCACAATTTGTCCACAATGAATCTTTATGAGTCTCAAAATTATACACTCCAGTCACATTGAGATCAAGGAATTTCACACTGTTCTTCCAACAAACCATTCTCTTTCAACCTCTGTACTTTTACATGGAAACGGACCCCCCATGTGGGCCTCATCAGCCTTGTCACACTGCTCACCAGTTCTCCCAGCTGTAAAATAATCCTTCTGTCTACTTTTGTCTCTCTGATTGGCACTTGGCCCGACAAGACCTCAAACCCAGTTAGATCTCTTGGGCTCGTTTACATTCTCACTATAGGGAAGATAGATACAAATAAGGAATGAGAAAAGGAGAGGAAGAACTCTCTATTACTGGGCTAAAACTGAAGTTATCAGTGTAAACCATGAATTTTTAAAATACGTTTTCTAGTTCTTTCCACTGAAAATGCCTAGAAGTGGCAATAGCCCAATAGCAATGCACAGACCTACCTACGCCCCATGGCTTGGTTTCTAGATCCTATTCCCTACTAAGGAAACCAGTAGGAGAACTTGTCAATTGCAACCTGGGACTGATATAGGAGGAGGGGATCTGGGGAGATCTGATGGACACCTCAACCCACCCCATCCCCTACCAGGTTCTTGACTCCACCCCAGGAAAGAATTCAAGAGCAGAGTTGGAGGAGAAAGTGAAAACAGGTTTAACAGAGAGAATAAGAAACAGACTTCACAGGGAAAGTGGGGTTTAGCTCCAGAGAGACTGAGTGGTGGTCACAGCAAGATTAATACAAAAGTAAGAAATACATACTTTACAAAGTGTAGACTGGTTCCATAGTGAACAGCAGCCTGTAGAAGACAGGTTTTACACAAAAAGTAAGAAACACACACGTCACAGGCAAAGCGTGGGCTGGCTCTAGAGTGAGCAGCAGCACCGCCTTCTTCCTGGATTCAACTTTTATAGCCTGGCTATCTATACATATTCATGCTATTTAAGAATATTTAACTAAGGGGGTGCTTCCCAGTTATGTAATAGGTTATGTAACATAGGCTTGCACATGCTCAGTTGATCTCTTTGGAGCATGCTCATTGGTCAAATACACTTGAAATATGCTAGGTGCTCTCTAGCGCCTCCAGTGGAAGGTCATTTAAGGGATAAACTCCTTTATCCTGAGCATACTCAGCAACTGAGATTTCATAAGTCTGCCTCCCCTTTCAGTCTCTACATGCTGTTTCCAAAAACAGGTATAACAAGCAACAGTAGCTCAGGACTCAGAGGAGGGGTTTGAGTCCTAAGGGAGTGGTTTGAGACCCAGGGGAGTGACCTGAAACCTGAACCCACAGAAATTGAGCATCTCCTATCTCAGAACAGTGAAAATACAAAACAACTCTGTAATTCTCTGTGGGCACAGACAAAAACAAAGTCCCAATCCCCAGACACCCCCTCTCCCAGCTATCATGAGCGCCAGTTGCTTCTGTTCCAACTGCAGCTTTAGCTTTGCTCCATTTTCCTTATAACCCCCAACTTCTCTGACCCCTTGTCCCCATCTCCCAATGCCAGTTAAATTCCAACAGTCAGGCCATAGCAACACTTCTCCCTGCTGCCCACTGTTGGCCACTGTGTGTGGTCTCCCCACTGCAGCAGGCGTCCACAAGACCCATGTCACTGGGCTACAGGCTGTGCTTGTGGTCACGGCTGAGGGGTGTCAGCTCCTCTCACCCCACCTACAGGAGATAAAGCATGTTGTCTGTACATGTGCTGAGACACTTTTTGTCCAGGCTGCACTGGAACACATTTCTGGGTTCAATTAGAATTACACAGTGGATGGCATTTTGGAAACTCCCTCCACGCTGCGCCTCCCCACCTTTCATTGCTGCTCCTAGAAACAACCGTACTTAAATCTTCTGGCTCCTTTTTTTATGACATATTTCTAAATAACAGGCTCATTCCATTACTTCTTGATTAATCTACTTTAAACATTACTGCTGCCTGCCTTTAGCATATTCTCTTTTTACTCAAACTCAGAGGAAGGCAAAATGATGATTGCTGGATTGTTTTGAAATGCAAAAGCATTTTCTCCTTAACCTGTTTGGCCCTCATCTGAGGTATGTAGCTTTATTATGTTCACAAAACATTTGATAAACAATCCACAATGGATGAACACTTTTTTTTTTTTAACATATACCATACCCACTTCCTCCTTTCTCCATCCTCCCTATTGATGTTAATCATGATTTTTAAAAAATTTATCGTCACTATTCACATCATCATAATGATATAAATGCTGATCATTCCTTTCTTGAATAGTTTCTTTACTCAAGAACCACCCCCACCCCTTTTCAAAGGTGGAAAATCCCTTTCTTTGGCCTTTGGCATCTTCTCTACAAAGCATCATGTTCTTGATTCCCCCTGAAAAAAATCCCAGCTTGGTTTTATAGTCAAATACCACAGCTGGAATGGTATGATCTCTGCTGAGGACATGGAATCATGGACTCATGTAGTGATATGTGCAGGATACAACAATATCTCTATCTAAGGCAACCTCAGACCTAAGTTTAGCTGAAACGTCTTTCTTATCCATTTGACTTTGTTATGTGGATCAGTTGGGGAGGATCTGGATTTCAGAGCTTTTAAGCAAATTTGGCGTTCTATATCGTGTTCATTCCTTCCCTCTTGTATTATCAATAAATGAAAGAAAAGAGCCCAAACAATTTTTATGTGGGTTATGTAGATACAATTTTATCTTTATTTTGGAGAGCTCCAAGGGTTTCAGTAGCATCATAAATTTGATTACATAATTGAGCACTCCCTTGGGTTGAATGTCCCCCCAAAACTTAATTCCCACTGTAGCTGTTGAGGGGGTAAATCTCATTATGGTAATTGAAAGGTGGGGCCTTGAAGAAGTGATTAAGTTGATGGTTGAATGGTGGTCATGGGTGTGGTTCTGAGGGCTTTAAAAGGAGAGCACATGAGGAGCTCTCTCTCTCTCTCTCTCTGCTCCACCATTTTCTGCCATGTGAGACCCCTTGGTCACTGTTGCCACCACCAAGGCCTTCATCAAATGTGCTCCCTGGACTTTGGACTTCCTAGCCTCCAGAACTGTAAGCAATAAATTTTGTTTTCTTAAAAATCACCCACTTTCAGGTATTTTGTTATAAGCAGAAGAAACCGACTAAGACAGGCACTGAGGTTCCTCCTACTTTAGAGACCCACAGAATAAGGTTGGATTAATTATCTGAGTCTAATAATCTGAGACCCTTAAAGAGAAAGTGGAGGTGGAGGATGAAGAAGGGACCATTATTGACAGCGTTCTACGAGCCAGGCTTTTCGAGGCATACTCAGTTATGCTATTATTTAGATAAAGTCAGAAGGTGCTCATTTAAGATTTGGGAACATTTAAGAAGAGGTGATAAACATGAACTTCAAGTAGCCCATTTCATTCCTTTTCCAACTCAATCATTTCTCTATTATTCCTTGATCCCCATAACTTCTTATAAAAGTTCATGGACAAGAAAAATCCAAAAATTCTCCAAATTGCATCCTTTGCAGTCCCCATATGTCCTCCTGGGACTGTCTCTCAGCAACTGTGGTTGTGTGATTCCTGCTGTATCAATCTGAGTAAACTACAGATCCAGGAATAAGAGAAAATATTAACACCTAGATGATTCTAAAAGTTATTGCATGGACTATGGAGGAAACCTGAATTCCTCTGGGGGAAGGGGCTGTTTCGATCTGAAAGGAATGAGAAATCAGGCATGTTGGAGGCAGATGGCTAGTGGGAAGGAGCATTAGGAATAGGATGCACGGTTTACACGTAGATCTGGGGTCTTCCCAGCAGAAGAGATAACCGAGGCAGAAGAGGTAATATGACATCTCGGGGAAAGTACATAGAGGAAAAAGAGCTGAGGAATATTCACAGTAAAACTAAACTGAAACTAACACAAACCAAACCATAAACCCCACATTTCTAAAGGGTCCTTGAAAGTTCAGAAGACAGACCTTATGGTGGGTTCAAATTCTCTGAAATGAGAACTACTTCTCAGTTGAATGGAAATAAAAGTGAAACAAAAGACCCTGTCAAAAATGTTTTCAATTTAGCATCCAGTCTGCACGTAATAATAAATAATAATATTGCTCTTCTATAAGACAGAGTATCAACAAGGTATGCTAAATAAAATCTGGAGACTAATACAAATTTAGCCATTCTAAATCCTAGAAAATCAATATCAAGGCTCCAAAAGACATACACATATTCTCTAAGTATAAAATAGAAACAGATCTGCAGTCATTTTCTTTTTAATTGAATAACTGTATTAAATGGATCTATGCACTTACCAGCTCTGAGCAGGTGGGAGACAGACCTTTAACTTTCATCAGGCCACAGAACAAATAACACACAATTCACATTCTTCGGGAAGTGAAGTAGGTGATTAAATGCTTGGCATCCAACAGTCAAATTAGCTTGGAGACTACTTTATAATCAGAAATACCCTTGTTGTGGGAGCCAGGGGACATCCAACCCAGGGGTGGGCAGAGTTCAAGGTGATGGGTTTCAAGTAAGGGCATCTGTAGAAAGGGCAAGCCCTGAGTGTGATGTCAGAGCCCAAGCCAGGCAGAGAGAGTTGCACAGGAGCACAGCATGGCCCAGCACGGGGTGTCAGAGCCCATGCAATGACGAAGCCTGAATAGGGCCTTAAGTAGTCAATTTGAAGGTGGTATCAATCTCTCTCTGTTTCTTAGCATCTTCTCTAAACTCATACACACACACACACACATATGTGCATATACACACACACATATACATATATACGCGTACATGTGTATTTTGTGCAAAGGACGGGTCCACTTTCTCTTGGCTTAGAGAAACTCTAGGGGTCAAATCTATGGGATTCTAAGTCCACCCAGACCATATCTCTTTCTTGTCCACTCTTTCCCTCTTCCCCTTTGAAATTCAAGCACGTTTACACCTTCTGTGACTTGTGTCTGAATATAAGTTCAAATTATGCTCCTTTTCTAATTTCAGAAGTAACCCAAATGCAACCACGGGCTGACCTAGTTTTAGGATGCCCCCGACGTCAGCATTAACTATAGGGTAAGTGATAAAGGAAGTGACCCTTTCAGCTCTAGAGGCTACAGTCGGGTGGAGTTAGTTCCCTCACCCATGGGACTCCCAGAGCATGTTGCTATTATCTTGGCATGTTGCTTGGTGATTACTACGGGTATGTGTTTGTCTCTGTTCTGATGGGTGTGGGCTGCTTAGCCAGGAGCTCTGTGTTTCACACCTCCATGACCCGGGCCTGGAACAAAGTAACTATTCAATAAATGTGTGTGAGTTAATACATGGCTGAGTCTGGGGAAATGTACAGCAACCTAGTGTACATAGCATTTGTTTGCAGATTTTATACAATGATCCTCAGAATTCTAGTTATGCTTTAATAAGAATGAAATCTGAGAGGTTCTTTCTAAATTATGCTGGCAGGGCAAAAAAAATTTTTTTTTTTTTTAATTTTTCAATTTAAAACATGGTGGTAAGGGCCTTTTTTTTTTTTTTTTTTGAGAAGTACACACTTTTTATTTTTCTTATTCAACCAAATTATTTCTCAACTTGTTGCTATATCTTGCATCAAATAATGCATTTTTCCTATGCTATTCATATGTGACTGAAATAAGAGATTAAGCTAGTCTTAAATCAAACAGTATACTGAAGGGGCTTGCAGATTGTATCAGCCTATGTTATCAAGTTTTGTTCTGTGCATTTGTGACATGTGAACTTTTTAAAACTCATCATACTTTGAAAAGATAAACTGAAGGAATCAATTCTATAAAATCAATGAAACAAAAACTCCAAGTAACTACTTTTACAATTTACAATTCTAAAGGAAAAGAGGAACTTCCATGCTCAGTGCACACATGTCACATCTCCCCAGAGACTCTGGTCAGTCCCTGTAGACAAGAGGATGAGTATGTCACCAGCAAAGATAGGGTCATGGGCCCACCCTGTGGCCACCGGAATCACTACGGTGGAAGAGAGAAGGAATTCTTTATATGAAGGCACTGAGATCAAAACAAAAGACGTCCAACAGACGCACTGTCATAGGAGGTCAGAATGCTATTCAGTCTTTACTGGCAGGGAATTTTCAAAAGAAGAATTTTCAAAAGGCAAGTCCTTCCTACAAACCTAGATACCCCTGTGTCAACTCTAGCTTCCTATTCACCCTACCTAAATAGTGATTCTATTTCCATTGCAACAATGGGTCACCAACATTTACCTCTAGTTTCCACGTACATATTCCAATTGCTCTCTGCATGGCGTAATTGAGGCAGCAATTAGAAGAAATTTTACAAAACAGTTTGGTATTAATTCCTAAAGCTGAACATTCACATACACTATAATGAGCAATTTTGCTGAGTCACATTACTATAATTTTTCTGTTTTAGACCTTAAGTGTACAGAAATGGCTTAATCCCAATCCTTGAGTCATGACCTATTTCTTTCACTGATTCATACATGGCCTATTTTATTTAATTAATTACTTAATTGAGTATTTAATATAGTGTCATAAGGCCCCAAACCCACCACCCTAAACAAAACCAGGATCTTGGCAGCAACCTACATGTACCCATGTGGTTCTCACCACATCAAAACATTCCTCTGTTCCTCCCTTCCTGCGGTTAACATCACCTTCTTGATTTGCTTTCTTACGTAGTTGTGTTGCATCCATACAAGTGCCTAAATTGTCTTTTTTGTTGTTTTAGTTTTCAGCTTCATAAAAAGAGCATGTAAGCCTTGAAGATTTATTTTTCTTCCTCTAATATTCTGCCACTGACAGTGACGTCAGTGAGGTGGCAGAACAGGAAGCCCCAGACCCTCCTCCCCTGCCCACCCCCCCTCCCTGATACAACAACAATGCGCAGGTGAATTCCCTTTTGAGACCTCCAGGGACCAGGTGAGAGGCTCCTGTGCCCTGCGCCAGCGTGGCCCCAGCTGGTAGGAAGACCCACTCACGCTGTCACCACAGTCCCCCCCTGCACAGTGGCACATGATAGGGAGGAAACCTCCAGGTCCTAACTTCTCCCCAGGGAGGGAAGAACTGGACTGGAGCTTACATCCAGTGTTCTCACTGGGAGGGGCTGCCTGAGGGGCTGGCTCGGGGTCAGCCGTCCTGGAGGCTGAGGGGCTGGGCACCGTCGGGGCTGGTGCACGCTATCCACCACAGCCCTCCCCTGGCTCGGTGTCCCGTCCACGTGCACGGCTATGACAAAGTACCTTTAGACTGGGGACTTTACAAAAAAAATAACAGAAGTTTATTTCTCACAGGTCTCAAGGCTGGCCGTCCAGAATCCAAGAGCCAGCTGACTGGGTGTCTGATGAGGACTTGCTCTCTGCTTCCGAGGTGACACCTTGTTGTCGCCTTCTCACTGCAGAAGGCGGAGGGCGGAAGGCACGTGCACTCCCTCCGACTTCCAGCCCCTTTGTGAGAGCCTCATGCATTCACCAAAAAGGACCCACCTCTTAATACTATCACATCATATCAGGTTCCAACATATAAATTTTGGAGGAACACATACATTAAAACCACAGCATTCCACCCCTGTCCCCACCCCCGGCCGCTAAATTTGTCCTTCTCACACACAAAATACATTCATTCCATCCCAATTATCCCAAATATCTTAACTTGTTCCAGCACCTACTTTAGTCTAAAGTGTAGTCTCAACTAAATCTCATCTAAACCAGATATGAGTCCAACTCAAGGTATGAGTCATTCTGAGATAAATTCCTCCTCAGCTATGAGCCTGTGAAATCAAACAAGTTATGTGCTTCCAAAATACAGTGATGGGACAGGCATAGGACAGACATTCCTATTCCAAAAGGGAGAAATAGGAAGGAAAAAAGGGGTAACTGGTCCCAAGGAAGTGCAAAAGCCAATACGGAAACAACATTAAATATTAAAGCTGGAGAATAATCTTCTTCAACTCAGGGGTTGGGTTCCCAAGGCCCCAGGGAGCCCCACCTTCATGGCTCTGCTGGGCACAGCCCATACAACAGATCTCACACGTTGGAATCACATGCCTGTAGCTCTTCTAAGCTGGAGTTGCACAATGCTAGCTCTTGGGTCCCAGTGGTAGCCCCAACTCCACTTCTTCGCTGGGCATTACCCTAGTGAGAACTCTGTGGCAGCCCTGCCCCTGTGGCAGTTATCTGCCTGGGCCCCAATCTCTACAAGGCAACCTGTGAAATCAAGGTGGAGACAGTCATGCCTTCACAGCTTCTGCACTCTGTGCACCTATAGAGTTAGCGCCACAAAAACATTGCCAGGGTTCACTGCTTGTGCCCACTGGAGCAGTGGCCTGAGCCACATTTGAGTCCACTTGAGCCACAGCTGGAGAAGCTAAGGAGTGCTGCACCATACTGCATGGAGCAGAGACTTAAGGTGGCTCTGGGCAATGAGCTCTGAGGTCTCAAAGCTTCGAGTCTCCACTATGAGCTTCTCCCTTGAAACCATTCTGCCCTCAAGGTCCTGACACTCTGGGCCTGTGATGGGAATGGCAGCCTCAAAGATTTCCACTTGTTTTTCTTCCATTGTCCTCATAAATAGCATTGGTTTTCTTCTATCCATACAAATCTTCTTATCACTTGGCTATACTCTTGTTTTTTCTTCAAAACATGTCTTTTTCTTCTTTACAACCTGGCCAGGCTGAGAATTTTCCAACTCTTTCAGTTCTGCCTCCCTTTCATTTATAAATTTCTGTTTTTAATTCATCTTTCTTTTCTCACATTTTACAATAAGCAGTTAAAAGAAGCCATGCCACACCATTTCTAATAAAAATTCTCAATGAACTAGATATAGAAGGAAATTACCTCTACACAATAAAGGCCATATATGACACAACCAGAGCTAATACCATATTCAACAGTGAAAAGCTGCAAGCTTTTCCTCTAAGATCAGGAATAAGGCAAAGATGCCCACTCTTGGCACTTCTATTCATCGTAATACTGGAAGTCCTAGCCAAAGAAATTAGGCAAGAAAAAGAAATAAAAGGCACCCAAATTGGAAGGGAAGAAGTAAAAATGTCTGTTTTCAGGTTACATAGTCTTACATATAGAAAACCCTGAAGACTCCACACACATAAAATGTTAGAACTAATAAACCAGTTCATTAAAGTTTCAGGATACAAAATCACCACACAGAGATCTATACACTAACAATGGTCTATTAAAAATGAAATCAAGAAAGCAATTCCATTTACAATAGCATCAAAAAGAATCAAATGTTCAGAAATAAAATTAACCAGGGATGTGAAAGACTTGTACACTTAAAACTACAAAATGCTGGTAAAAGAAATTCAAAAAGACAGAAATAAATGAAAAAATATATTGTATTCATGAATTGCAAGGCTTAATACAGTGAAAATGTCCATAATATCCAAATAGATCTGCAGATTCAATGCTATCTCCCTCAAAATTCCAATGGCACTTTTACAGGAAAAAAAAAAACCCTAAAATTTATGTAGAACCAAAAAAGACCACAAATAACCAAAGCAACCTTAAGAAAGGAAAACAAAGCTGAAGGCATCACACTTTCTGATATCAAAATATATTATAAAGCTACAATAATCAGAATAAAGACCAGAAATAAACCCACACTTATACAGTCAACTGATATTCAGAAATGGTGCCAAGAATACATAATGGAGAAAGGATAGCCTCTTTAACAAATGGTGCTGAAAAAGTTGGATATCCACATGCAAAAGAATAGATTTGGGTTAAAGACTTAAATGTAAAACCTGGAACTATGAAACTCCTAGAAGAAAACAAAAGGGAAAAGCTTTATGAATATTACTCTAGACAATGACATCTTGGATTTGACAACAAAAGCAAACAACATAAGCAAATATAGACAAGAGGGATTGTATCAAGCTAATAAGCTTCTGAACAGCAAAGGAAACAATTGACAGAGTGATTGTTGATTGTAAGCAACTTATAGAATAGAAGAAAATATTTTCAAACCATGTATCTGGTAAGGTGTTACCCAAAAAATATAAGGAACTCCTACAATGCAATAGCAAAAACCAAATAACCCAATTTTAAAAATGGCCTGGGACTTTTTCAAATAAGACATACAAATGACCAATGGAAATAGGTGCTCAACAGCACTAATCATCAAGGAAATGCAAATCAAAACCACAATATTACTTCGAACCTGTTAGGATGGCCATTATCAAAAGATAACAAGTGCTGGTGAGAATGTGTAGAAATTAAACACTTGCGCACTGTTGGAGGGAGTATAAAATGATGCAGCCGCAATGGAAAACAGTATGGAGGTTCCTCAAAAAATTAAAATAGAACTATCACATGGTGCATCAATTTTCCTTCTGATTATTTATCCAAAAGAATTAAAATCAGGATCTCCAAGAGATAGTTGCACTCCCATGTTCATTGCAGCATTATTCAGAATAGCTAAGATGTGGAAACAACATAAATGTTCATCTACAGATGAGTGGATGAGGAAAATGTGGAGTATACATACAGTGGAGTATTATTTAGCCCTAAAAAGGGAGGAAATCCTGTAATATATGACAGCATGGATGGACCTTGGAGATATTATGCTGTTAAATAAGCCAGTCGCAGAAGGGCAAATACTGTGTGATACCAATTACATGAGGTATCTAAAGTAGCCAAACATAGAAGCAGAAAGTTGAATGGTGATTGCCAGGGTCTGAGGGGCTGGTGAGAGAAATGGAGAGTTGCTACTGAATGGGTATAAAGTTTCAATTATGTAAATGAGAAAGTTCTAGAGATTTGCTGTATAACATTATGCTTGTAGTAACAATACTGTACTGTACACTTAAAAATTTAAAAAGGTAGATCTCATATTATGTGCTTTGTTTTTTTTTTAACCACAATAAAAAATGCTAATACTAAGATCTCTTCATACTGTCGGCTATTATTGTTCAGTCATTTTGACTGCTGCATAGTATTCCAGTGAATAAATGGAATTATATAAACTGCTTATTCATTGACTCTTTCATTGTTGGGTGTTTGGGGCATTTCCAGATTATTATTGTTTTGAAGAGTACTGTTATTAACACTTTTTACATGTCTCTTCGAGCTGATATTTAAGACTATCTGGGGAGTACATATCTAGGAGTAAAACTGCTAGGTCATAGTGTACATTAATGTTCAACTCTAGGAAGTAATGTCAAATTGTTGTTTTTTTTTTTGTTTTGGCAGCTGGCCAGTACAAGGATCCAACCCTGTGACCTTGGCCTTACAAGGCTGTGCTCTAAACAACTGAGCTAACTGGCCAGCCCTCAAATTGTTTTTGCAAAGTGGTTGCAACTGTTTACAATCCCACCAGCAATGTATAAAAGCTTCTGTGGATTTACATCCTCTCCAACATCTGTTACTGTTTGACTTTTTACTTTTTGCCAATAGAATGAGTACAAAGATAACACACTGGGTCTTGATTTGTATTTCTCTAAGTGAAAATGATAGATCTTTTTATATGTTTATTGGGCATATGCATTTCTTTTTCTTTGAAATGCTTGCTCATGATTCTTGCCCATTTTCTCATTGGGTTATGTTCTACTTATTAATTTATAGGAGTTCTTTATATATTGTTAATATTAATCCATTGTCAGTAACATATATTGCAAACACCTTCTCCCAGTTTATACCTTACCTTCTCATTTTCTTTATGGTGTTTTTTAGTTAACAAAGTGCCTAACTTCTATGTATGAAAATTTATCAGTCTTGTCTAGTATAGTTAATGTTTTTTAATCTTGCTGAAGAGATATTTCTTAGCCTAGTCTAAAATATAATAATATTTCCTACTAAGAGTGTTCATGTTTCATTTTTGGCATCTAAGTCTTTGATCATTTGGACTTTATTTTTTAATATGTTGTGAAGAAAAAAGTCCAATTTCATCTTTTCCCATATGGATATTTTTTCTTACCTTATTAATCAAGTAGCCCCTCCTTTCTCCATTAATCTGTCATACCACTTTAGTCATATATCACATTTCCATAAATACATTTTGCCTGTCCCTGCACCAATATCAGATTTTTTTAAATTACCACAGTTTCATAATAAGTTCTGATGCTATTCCACTTCAAAGTTTCTCTCCAAAAATGTCCTGGCCATTCTCAGATATTTATTCTCTCATGTAAACTTCAGAATAATTGCATCGAATTCT
The DNA here is from genome assembly GCF_027409185.1 of Cynocephalus volans. Lineage (NCBI taxonomy): Eukaryota > Metazoa > Chordata > Mammalia > Dermoptera > Cynocephalidae > Cynocephalus > Cynocephalus volans. The sequence goes on from NC_084472.1 coordinate 64,482,054, forward strand.
ACAGTAATATCCTGTTGACATTTGAGTGCCACTTAATATTCCATTGAGTAAATGGAGTTATATTAACTGCTTATTCATCAACTCTCTTGTTGATGGGTGTTTGGGATGTTTCCAGGTTTTTATTATTGTAAAGAGTACTGTTATTAACAGTTTTTACATGTCTTTTGATACTCATATACAAGACTTTTTGGGGTACATACCTAGGAATTATATTAAAATACATACTCCTTTTTCACTAAGGATCCTGCTTCTAATTCACCAAGAAATTTTACCATTAATTATAATAGAATTTTATCAAAAACTTTTTCTACATCTACTGAGATAAAAATATAGGGTTTCCCCCCCTTTTTAAAAATACATGCTTCATTTAGAATTTCTGCTTTTTTATTCATGAGGGAAATGGACCTATACGTTTCCATTCTTACTGTCTTGGTTTGGTTTTGATACAATGGTTACATCAGCCTCATAGAGTGAATTGGTATTATTTCCTCTTCTTATAATCACAAAAAGTTTGAAAAAAAATTGGGATAGTCTGTTCTTTGAGTGTTTATTAGAACTTGTCTGTAAAACTATCTGTCTTGGATTTTCTTTGTGGTAAGATTATAATCACTGCTTCAATTTTTAAAATAGCTATAGGACAATTGAAGCTTATTATTTATAAGGTCATTTCCAGTAAATCGTGTTTTTCCAAAAATTTGTCCATCTCATTTATGCTTTCACATTTGCTAGTATTGAATTGTTAGTAATGTTTTAATAGTCTATTTAATTTCTACTACATCTGTACTTATGTCCACCTTTACATTTACTGTATTATTTGTGTCTATTTGCTTTTTCAGTTGATCATTTTTGGCAGAAATTATCTACTGCTATTTGTTTCAAAGAACCAACTTTTTGGGGGGGCTGTGATTTTCTGTGTTGTACCTTTGATTCTATTTCATTGACTTTTGCTCTTGTTTTTTCATTATCTCTCTTCAACTTTAGGTTTATTCTGTTAATATTTTTCAAACTTCTTACAATAGACATTTGGCTCATTAATTTTGAGAATTTCTTCTGTTACACAGATTTAAAGTTAAAAATTTCTCTTGAAGTGAAAATAGTGAGAAAACTTTCACTTTTATTGTATCCCACAGGTCTTTAAGTGTAGTGTTTTCATTATTTTTCAGTAAATTACCATTGTGGTTTCTGCTTCAACTTTTGGGTTATTTAGAAGTGTGTCTTTCAATTTCCAAATATGTAAAGATACTTTACTATCTTTTTGTTGTTAACCTTTAACTTAATTTCATAATGATAAGCATTCTTGGTCAATATAGACCTATTCTTTGAAATTTATTGAGGCTTTCTTGGTTTCTTACAACTTAATCAATTGTAAATGCTTCATGTGGACTGTTTTCTCTAGTTTGGGGCTGCAGATCTTTGTACATATCTATTAGATCAAGGTTATTAATTGTGTTATTCAGATTTTCTGTGTCCTCTGAGGTTTTGCCTGCTTGACCTGTCAGTCATCAGGAGCACACATTGAAAGCTACTCCTGTGATGGCAGATTTATCAATTTAAACTTGTGGTTCTATCACTTTTTGCTTCATATATTTTGAGGTTATTTTATTAAATGCACACATTTATTTTGTTTCGGGGGGCTTTATTATATTTTTGATTGGCTTTTATTGAAACAATTGATTATACATATCTATAAGTTACAGTGTTGAATATCAATACCTGTGTGCAATAAGTGATGCTCAAATCAGGATAATTACTAAATTCATCATTACATACATGTGTAAAATTGCCACATCTTGGGGAACTGAATCTTTTATCCTTATAGTGATCTTTTTCAACTCTATTTTTTTACCTTAAAGTCAATTTTATTGTTAATATCAGTTGACAATAATATCAATTTTATTCTGATTACATTTGTTTTTTCATCCTTTGATTTCAACCTTATAAACATATTTAGATTTTTTAATTTAATCTTTCAAGTTTATCTTTCACTTATGAGTTTAGTTTATTTACTATTATTGACATATTTGGATGTGTTTGTCATCTTAATTCTTTTAATGTGTTTCTCTCATTTTTATCCTTTCTTACTAAAACATAGTTATCTACATTCTCTACCCCAATATAGCATTTTCTTATACCCTTTGTCCTCTCCTCACCAAGGTCCATCATGTTGATATTATTTAGACTTAACTTTCAGTGCCTTTTTGAACTATAACATACATATAGTAACACACACTATATTTAAGGCTGCATATATACATACACCTGTGTTACCATAACCTGGATTAAGATATAGAACAGTATAGATTGAGATACAGAAGCCAGATGGTTGCTTTGTGCCCTTTCCAGCCAATACCCTACCTGTAAGTTACCATTATTATGACCTGTCACCAGAGATTAGTTTTGCTTGTTACTGAACTTTGTGTCAGTAGAATCAACAGTTTGTACTCATTTTTGTGTCAGGCTTCTTTCACTCATTTAATGTCTTTCATATTATACATGATGCTGTATTTATCAGTATATATATATATATTTTTTTTATTGTTGAGCAATATTTCAATAATTAAATATACCACAATTCATTTGTCCATTATTTTATTGATAGGCATTTGGGTTGTTTCAAGTTTGGGACTATTGTGCTAACATTTCTATTTTAGTATACATCTACTCAGAGATTTCTTCAATCTTCTTTTCTAATTTATTAATTAGAAACTGTATCCATTCTATTTGTTCTACCTATTGTTGTCTTTGTTTCAGCTTTTATATTTGTTACACATAATATTTTCTGCTCTCTTCTTGTATTCTTGTTTGGGGATTTATAGTTTTAATTTCTTCCTTCATCTCTTTCAATGACTTTTGACTAATTTTAAATTCTTGATTCATCTGTTTTCATATTTCTGCTTCTTTTGGAAAATATATTTCCAGTATGTTGTTTTCCTTTTGAAATGACTGCACTCCTCAAATGCCATGTTATTTTGGCCTGTGAGCTCATCTTCCCCTGGCAGTATCAGGCAAATATTCACAGTGAAAGTTAGCACCTAGTGCGTATGAGCCCCAGACAGATCAAGGGGTGGGAAGTGGTGTAGAATAAGCCTAAAATGGAGAGTCCCAGGCACCAGAGTCTATCTCTCTAGTCCAAAATCACCCCCTCCCCACTCCCCCAGCGTCAGGTCCTCGCCCTTTGCTCCCCCAGGGAGAAGCATTAGGAAAAGTCAGAGACTGCAGTTCCCAGGCTGGGGGTCTGAAGTGGCAGGGAGCAGAAGGACCTAACAGAGATCTGTGAGACCCAGCCGTGTTCTCAGCTCCTTGCAAGGGCAGGGGTTCTGTGTTGCTGCCCAATTTGCTCATGAGCATGCCTGGACCAGAGATCTACAAGGCCAAGGGCAGACACTGTGTTTCCCAAGGCAATGGCTGGGAGAAGCAAGAGCAGACCCCTAAGACCTTATGTTTTTCTCTCACAGCCTTGCTGGGCTGTCTCCTACCCTGACCAAAGATACACCTTCCACCCAAACACACAGCAGTTCCGACTGGACTCAGGTGGATTCTCATCACTCTCTTTTTCCATCTTAAGAGTGAATTTTGGGAGAGGGATCAGCAGTCCTTTTGATAGTTCAGCATCTTGGTTAGTACCAGTCCCATATCCTTAACCATTTTGAATCTTTAAATCATACAAAGCTAATGCTACACATTAGATCTATCAGTTGTGAACCAGACTCTATACATTTAGAGCTTCCCCATTTGGGTCAATACTCAGAATCATACAGGAGATGTAGCTGTGTATTATCAGCTGATGCTAGGAAATGTGCATTAAAGATTTAAAGTGACATGATTACAGACGTCATTCCTATTGCAATGGTACCAATAGAATAAGCATTTCCATCAATTTTCATTAAGGCTGTTAAGTTTCCTTTCAGCCTTTACCACTGCTGCCTCCTCTCTTTCTGTGCAAAGAAAACCGTGTCACATTTATTTTAGCCAGTCAGATGCTTACAGTGACTGCTGCTGCCAGATGTGAACACTAAGCAGCAGGAACTGGAAGGAAGCTGACAGGTTATCTGTTGATTTGTACTTTTCACACAGCATGTGTGATGCAAATTGGCTTCTTCCATTTTTTCCATGCTCCTGGAGTTGCAGCTTCTGTAATTTTTAGAATTTACTGTTGTTTTCAAAAAGCTGAGAGTACACTCTACTCCCCAAAAGAAAATCTCAAGCAAGATTCCTAGAAAGCAATGGAGGCTGAAAGTTCAGACTGGCACCTCTATTTTGTGTCAGTGCTACTTATTTTCTGAAATTGTGGCTAAAAACTATTTTTTCTCTCTTTTTCTACTAATCTAAAAAATATTCTAAGACTTTTTGGTTTTTTTTAAGCAGCATTTTTGCTCTCATTCTGTTTCTTTGGAACATAACAGAAATCTGTTCTCATAAAAGAAACACTAATAGATCTGCATATTTTGACAAAATCAATAGAATTTTGAGCCTAACTTACACTATGAAATTCTGTAGCTTTTACTAATAAAGTATTTCCATATGCATTCATTCAAGTAATATAAATTAAGCACCCGCTTTGCACAGGGCATCATGAGAGGCAGGGAGTTACAAGCCATGTCTTTACGGAGAGGGTGGGAACAATGACTATGTGCAAATCAGCATAATTTAAGGACAAAAGGGCTCACTGACATAAAACATAAAAAAAAAAAAAAAAAATAGCGTAACATAGTTGTGGAAACTCAGAGAGTAGAGTTTCCTCCCAGATGGGAAATCTGACACAGCTTCATGGAAGAGGTGACATTTCATTCTGGCCTTTTACAATCGGCAGAAATGGAAATGCGAAGGTGTGAGGAGGCACACAGGGGGTTGGAAAGCTGAAGAATTAAAACAAAGATGTAGGAGAAGAAAGGGCATAGACAGGAAGCCAGAGAGCATCTGCAGAGGGTTTTAGGGTAAAAGGTGAGTTGAGAATAACCTCCCAGCAAGTACACATATCCTCAGGCAGTCTTTGTTCTAATAGGAAGCCAGGCAAGGAGTAACCACAGGAATGAACAAAAGTTCAATGTTTGAAGCAATCTCAAAATCTCAGGGTAATACAGCCTCTCTGAATTGGCCACCATAGAATGGATTTGCTAAGATTAAACAATTGTCTCCTTTCTCCTAATAAAACATACTGGCGATGCCAGAGCACACGAGCATGGCAGATGATGGTTGAGGTTAGTGGACCACCCTCCAGCACAGGCCTCTGTGTGGCTCCCAGTAGGTGAGTTTCATGCATACGGAGGCTTGGCTGTACATGTTCCTAAATCAGTTACACCACTTAGACTAATTACTGGAATTATAAGATTTGTGAAACATTGATGACAGAGAGAGAAGAAAATAATTGTTTCTTTAAGAACTAAATTGAATGCTTTGCAAATAATGGAAAACAAGGAGTCACTTAAAAATTGCTAATGAATTTGGTGTGGTGAGTTAACTATAAAAGAAAGTCTAAAATGAAATCTGGAAGAATTCCTGGAGAAAATGGAAAAAAAAAATCTAAAAGAGGTTGGTTTGGATTGCATAGTAAGTGCCTTAGTTTTTGCTCCACTTGAGAATGAAATTGGAAATTGTCCAAATGCATTAGGTGTGATTTATGGCAAAAAAAACCCCAGTATTAACATAGATAAACAACATTCAAAAAAGGCCTCAGCCCTTAATCAAAAGATCAAAGAATACACATTTACGTATTTGGAATAAAATATTAAAGGTACTTTTAAAATTTTTCAATTAATTTTATTTTTAAATTAATCAACCGATTTTAAATTGCTATCTTTGAGAATGCTGGGAGTGTGTCCAGACCAACTACTCAGTCTTCCCAGCCTCATTTCTCCACCATAAGCAAGTAGATCCTGACAGTTGATGCTTCCATTTCATAGGGATAAACTCCACATAGGGTATTTGGCTTCACACAGGAAAGTCATCTTACTTTGTTCTCTGACATTAATATTTCTAGTTCTGAATGCAACTAGAACTAATCACAAAATCTAAATGCAGACTGAATAAATCCAATAAGCATCTAATCTTTCTTATTTTTTAATTTGAGGATAATATATCTGCAACATAACCAGCACCATTTTAGACAAGCCCAAGTATAAAATGGCGCCATCCACCTCCTCCCCTCCCCTCCCCTCCCCCGTTCTCTTCTACAAGCCTCATGGTTTCAGAGAAAACGAATCTTTTGGCATTCCTGCATGCGCAGAACTCTCCATTCCCATGACCTAACTCAATCCCCACCCCGGAATTACATCACCCAGCTCTTGGCACCAACATACCAACATAAGCTCCCACTGCCCTAGGTTAGCTGCAGTCCTCCATTTTGAGTACAGCCCAGCAGATTTCTTTAATAAAGCTTGAATGGTACCCGGCATCGCAGCTCATTTTCTTTCACAATACTTTTACCCCTAATTTTATTACGTTTTCCTCTCTAATTAAGTAGAGCATTGACCTGGGTGGCAGAGCCTGGTGGTTTCCTAACCAACAAATACCTCCTCCCCTTCTCTGCTAGCAGAGGCCTGTGCTACTGGATCTGGCAGCATGCCCAGGTAAAGGGCTGCAATTCTTAGCCTTCCTTGCAGTTATGAGTGACCATGTGCTATGTTCTGTAAAAGAAGATGTAAGTGCAAGTTGTTGGACTGCTCTTTCAGGAAGGCTCCTTAAAAGGGTCCATAGAGTGAAGAGGCAGCCAGCAGAATGGGAGAAAACGTTTGCAAACTATTCATCTAACAAGGGATTAATATCCAGAATATATAAGAAACTTAAGAGAAAAAAAAATCTGATTTAAAAATAGGTAAATAACCTGAATAGATATTTCTCAAAAGAAAACATACAAATAGCCAATGGATATATGAAAAAATGTTCTGTATCACTAATCAGGGAAATGCAAATCAAAACCACACTGAGATAATCTCACCCCAGTTAGAATGGCTATTATCAAAAAGATGAAAAATAAATGCTGGCAAGGATGCAGAGAAATGGGAGTTCTTGTACAATGCTAGTGGGAATGTAAATTAGTACAGCCATTATGGAAAATTGTACAGAAGTTCCTCAAAAAACTACAAATAGAACTACCATATGATCCAGCAATCCCACTGCTTGGTATTTATCCAAAGGAAAGGAAATCTGCACCCCATGTTTATTGCAGCACTATTCACAATATAGCCAAGATATGGAATCAACGTAGGTGTCCATTGACAGATGAATGGATAAAGAAAATGTGGTATATATGCACAATGGAATACTACTCAGCCATGAAAAAGAATGAAATGCTGTCATTTATGGCAACATGGATGAGCCTGGAAGACATTACGTTAAGTGAAATAAGTCAAGCACAAAAAGATTAATATATGTTCTCACTCATATGTGGGAACCCCCCCCCCCAAAAAAAATAAACCTTGAATTTTTAGAAGTAGAGAGTATAACTGTGGTTATTAGAGGCTGGGAAGGGGAGGAGGTAAGGGCATAGGGAGAGGTCAGTTAATGGACACAAAATTACAGCTAGATAGGAAAAATAAGTTCTGGTGGTATACATTAGTGCTAAGCATCTATAATTAATGATAATTTATTGTATTGTTCTCACATGGCTAGAAGAGAGGAGCTTAAAGTATAAACTTTTGTGATGATGAAATTGCTAACTACCCTGATTTGATCATTGTAGATTGTATACATGTACTGAAATATAACTCTGTACTCCATAAATATGTACAATGTGTTTCAATGAAAAAATAAATTCCCCAAAAAATTCAAAAAGGAAGAAAAAGCAACAGACAGCTGAGGAAGTTTTTTCTACTCTTTTTCTCCTTCCTGATGTCCATGAGGTAATTTACTGAAGAAAGTGTGCAAAGATGAGAGAGCAGAAGGACAGGCCCTTGAGTCTCTGAGGATGTTGTTAGCTATAAACTACACATTTGTGGATTTCCTGAATGTGGAAAAAGATGAACCAAAAAAACAGAAAAAAAGAAAAAGAAATTCCTTTCTCACTGAAGGAATTATTATTTTAGACTTTCCGCTCTATAAAATCATGGCTTTTCCCAACAGACAAAAAGGTAAATTTAAACCAGGTATTATACCTATAAACTGATTCTTTGCAATCCAGTCTTTATAAATATGAAAGATTTAATTAAAGACTTACAACTAAAAGTAGTAAGTTTTTATTTTATAATCTGTTTCGTTCCACGGTAAGCCAAAGAAAGAATGTTCTAATAAAATATTTGAACATTCAAACACTTCAGAATTTACACAGGACTGGAAGCAGTGTGCTACCAGAATGCTGAGTACCATTGCCCAGATGAACCCAAACAGGACACAGATACTGCAAAGGTACAACCCTGGGCAGAGGCAAAACCATAGGTAAAGATGCTTACTGAGGAAGGAGAAACGCATGGAAGATTTCTTCCCAGACTCTGTATTAAAACACAGACTTTCTCTTGGCTTTCATGTAAAATTGAAGAAAAACTTATTGCATGTTAGCATATGGACCTTTTGTAAAACATCATTCTAAAAGTTTTTTTTTTTTTTCTGAAGCAGATTTCTCAGACACAGCAGGAACAATCAAAATGCAAAGATGAACGTTGTTAGCAACATTTTAAACAGGATCACACTGGGCTCCCTGTGTGTGTTGCTATCACATCTCAATTCCCGGGGTCTTGGCACCGTCTTTCGTACATCCTGAGCCTCAAGACCCAGCACACTTTAATTCAGTCCCAGATGACTCATTACTTGAGCTGTGTAAGGAATTCCTATGAGGAATAATGTTTACGTTAGAAGAAATAAACTCCAAGTTCTGCAAAACTAAGTTTGCTAATTCACAGAAACAATAGCATTTTATCATCCACTCCCCCAACTTTTTGGATAACAATAGGTCAACAACAGGTAGAAAGAAGAAGATAGCTTCTCCTAAACTGATGAATTCTTTAAGCTAACATTTTTCTTTTGGTTCCTAAAGTTATAATTTTTTGAATTTTCCATTTTCACAAGTGGAAAAAGAGCCATACTTCACCAACTGACAACCTGTATGCAGGTGTTGAGAAAACAGAATAATTTAATCAGGCCACCTCACCTGCCCCTCTGGTTGGGGGTGGTGCCAAGCATTCTTTGTTAGCAAATTGTGTGTGTTGGGGGGGGGGGGGGGCGAAATTAGTGTTATGCCCGGTGCTGGGGCATGGCTGGGATTCACTGCCTTGGGCGTCCACCTGTGGTCCATACTCTCGAACCTACAGCTCCAAGGACCTTTTGGCAGGTTACCTAGCTCATAGACCTGCATGTGAAGGGTTCTGGGGACCCAGCCTGGCGTGTGATGGGTCTGAGGACCCAGCCTGGCATGTGAAGGGTTTGTGACCCAGTCTGTGAATGGGCTTGAGGGGTCTGTGAGCTCCAGACCCAGCCCTAGCTCGACAATTGGCCCAGTTGGCAGGATTACGGGCAGGTAAAATAGCTTGACAGCAGGGCTTTGCAAGACTCAGGTTCTCAATAATGAATTGCTAGTGTCCCTATGACTGAGCATCTAGGGACTGTGAATCTCCACCAGGAACTAACAATCCTCTTGGAATTTGGAACCTTAGTTTTGATAGCACAATTCACTTCCCAGCACATCCTCCTCCCCAGAGAACGCCTGCAGAGACACAAAAGATTTCATGTTTTAATTAAAGAAATGTAATTTCTTTGGTAATCCTACAAGATAACATTAAAGGGACAATCAACCACATACCAGGTACTGCACTAATCTTTCAGTCCTATCACCAATCTGCCCCGAATTATAGCTGAAGAAAGACAGCCTGGAGCCTGTTCCAGGGTCCCCACAGGTTGCAGCGGTGAGGCGGGGGTTGATTCCAGGTCCATAGGACTCCAGAGCTCTCAACTCCTAACCACAGAGTTACACTCTCTTGTTCACTGAGGTAACTGCAGGCAGACCTGGTTATGGCAAAAGCAGGAGTGCTAGTCATTACCCTTACCCATCCTTCTGCCAAACCACAGGAACATCATGAATCAAACAGCAGATCTGGGACCCCAGTAACCTCAGAAAGTGGGGAATAGAGAAGGTGCAGCCCAAAAGGTTAATGATGGAAAACTACAGATAAAGAACATACTTAACACTACAATGGAAAATTGGTGACCTGAAGTTAAACAGGCAAAATTCTATTTTTCATCCCATTCTTTGCAGAACACCAAAGAAAAGTACATCCAGCTATATGTATTTTTGAAAGCATCTTTAGAAAGAGCAGGAAAATGCTCCATCTAGATCTGCTAATTCTATTCTCTTCATTGTTTCCTGTTTTTAAAACAGCTGCCTCCTCCCCCAAACTGGTCAAGGTCTTAAATCCAGAAGCCGCAGCTTCAATGTTTGTATTTTACATTTAACATGGCACACCCTTTATGTGCTTCCATAACATACACACTGATCCAACCAACCAAAATTGCTAGGAGAGAGAAAAATTGGAGACCATGAGATATAAACTAGTCCCCTACACCTATTTTCTGGATCCTTGCATGTGTGAAAGAAAGAATACATGATTAGCATTCAAGATGCCCAGATTTAAGTCCTGATTTCATCACTAAGTAAAGTGGTACTAAGTCATTTTTACGTTCTAAGCAGTTTTCTATAAAATTGGGGGATGAATCAGTGGTTCTCTAATAGTGGTGAGAATAACCTGGAGCTTGTTAAAAATTCTCCGGGACACAGGGTTAAGACTATCAGTGAGCCAAGGAATCTGCATTCCAACTAGCATCCCAGGGGATTCTGATGCTGGTGGGTCCCCAAGGTACAGATACAACAACTGCGGAAATAGTGGGTCAGCCACTGCAGGGCCTTCCACTTAAATATCTTCCCCACTGGGTTGACTGGACACAATCTGGAGACCCAGATGGTAAGGACTGCCATCTGGTACCCACACTGCTGCACTACCCTGAGGTTCATGTTCCTGGACACCAACAGACACAAGTTTTCCTGAGGCCATCACCCTTTCCTTTTTGCATGATGTACGGTCCTGCTGGGCTTCATCAGGTAACATTCCTGAGAGGTTCTGACACCTAGGTTACACATCGCCCTATGGTACTGTGGTGAGCAGCTACAGAGAATAATCAGTTACAATTCTTCCTGGTTCCAAAGATGTGAAGCACAGTGTACTCTGGAATAAATCAATCAATGAACCATAAAGAAAATGATCATTTCCCTGAAGAGACCACAATTTTGTAGAAAATGGCAGTGGTTATCTATAAGATCCAAACACAAAGACAGATGTTTCAAGGCAGGGGCAAAAAAGAGGCATCATAGCACAGAGGTTAAAAACAAAGTCAGGCTTATTGACATTGGCAGTTATCCTGGGTTCTAACCTCGGCCTCATTATTCACCAGCCACAGATAATGAGCAAATCATTTTACCACTCTGAGCCTCTGTTTATTCAACACTAACATAAGGATAACATGAGTGTAGCTCAAAAAGTGTGTGGAAACACAGAATTAAAAGGTACTATGAATCTTTCCATGAACTTTTTGAAAACCCTTCATAGCAATATTTTAAAAGAAGATAAATAATAAAAGTTCTCAGAATAGTGCCTGGTACATAGAAAGGGCTCTATAATGGAAATTACAAAGAAATACATCTCAATGGCACAGAATATAAGAAACCTGGAGAAAGGGAGAAATAAATCCTAAGATTTCTGCTCTTAAAATTGGTGAGTTTTCCAGAATATCGGCATGTCCATTGCTTGAAATTAATTTGTGCTGCTCAAAAACTTCCGGGCTTCCTAGATTTTTCAGATCTCTAATCATTATCAGACACTACAAACTTATCTGCTTCTATTTCAGCATTTTTTGTCTTTATACGTCCAGCTTAAATTACTTCACATGGCTCAGTTTACTGATGTTAGCTAGCAATTTGCTAACAGTGCTTAAATATGATTTTTTTCTTTTCTTTTTAACCATAATTGTTAGAAAAACTTTTCCTAAAACATTTTCCTAAATGAGTGTGTACATATGTGTACACATAGATATATATGTATATCTGTGTGTACACATTATTTCAGCTTTTTCTTAGACAATTTTCTATTTCAAAAGTATTGGAAAAACTGCTCATAATGATTAGTACTTGATTTTGGTTTAAGTACTAAGTTCAAAACTACATGTTAGTTAAGAATTATGTAACGGAATACTCTACAGAGCTTTCTCTTGTATTTTTCGCAGTCTTGTTCTTCATGATGTTTTGGTCTGAGCTAGGGAACTCAGGCCTATATGAACACAACTCTATTTTTTCCTTCTTTATTACACAGCATTTCAGAAGCCAAAAGAGAAAATTAAAAAACTAACCGATTCAGAAATCATCTAGAAAGGAGTTAAAATATCACTAAAAATTGCACAAGGGAGCTACTCACAAAATTATACACACTTACATACATACCCCTTCACCAGTGTGTATGCTCTGGAAAACAAAGGTTTGAAAAATAAGGACCTGTACTGACAGGGGCCAAGTTTCATGTCAAAATTTAAAAAAACAAAAAAACAAACCAAAAAACCAGAACACAATGCCTTCAATTCCTAAAATGAATACACTCATAAGACTGATAAAAATCTGCAAGCAGCAATTAGCCAATTTTCAGTTTCTAAAAATATTTTGTTTTATTAAATAACTGTTAAATAGGATTTTTACATAACAAATTGCATAGAAAATGGTAAAAAATGTTTACGTTTCTGGAACCTTCCATGTCTTTTTCCATCCTCTCTTTGTCAGCTGCTATAACTTCTGGAGAGCTGTTACAAATGGAGTGAAGGCATCACCAGGTCTACTTCTTTCAATGTCTCTAGTTCTGTTTCTCATAGGAAGGAAGGGCATCAGTACCTTGCAGAGAGTTATCAAGTCTTCAGGTAACAGTTGCTACACAAAGCTGGCTCAAGTTTAGAACCCCTGTTGGGGGGCTGTCAGATTCAGGGCAGCGCATTTCATGGCACTCAGGAAGAGTTAAGGAGCTGCATGAGATTTTCAAGACATTTCAAATAATAGGCATTTAGAGGGTTTTCTTCTGAGTTTGGGAGAGCTGAAATAGAAAAATAAGCGTATTGAAATACCAGTTTATTAAACTTAGTACTACCCTTAAGAGTAGATACACATACACAAATATATATGAGTAGGATTTATATATAAAGTTCTATTTAAGTTCTTAATATACTAGTATTCTAAGAATATTTTACATTTTTAAAAAATTAAGAAGTTATAGAATTCATATTTATTTTTTATTAATGATTTACCCAAAAAGTATTTAAAAAATACAATTCGATAATGGATACCATTAACTATAATTCCAAATAAATGCCATTACTCTTTCTTATGTATCATCCTCCCTAAAGCATCAACTTTAATGTAACTCAACTATTCACTAGCTCCAGAAATTCACAGTCACAGCTAGAAATAAACCAACCCCCCTTAAAGTCAGACTCTAAAAACACAAATTAATAACCAACAGATTACAGTACAGGAAAGAAGCAGTTCAGTGTCTTGGCATAAAACATGTTCAGAGAATAATGCTCACTAAAAACTGGTGTCACTTTAAATGAGTAACACTCTTTGAAAAGAAAGCCCTCTCTTGTATCATGACCAGATCACAACGGAACATGAATACAGGGCAATGGGATCTATTCTTGGAAGACTATAATTCAACTCCCTGATGTTAGATCAAAGTTTTCTGTTCAAGGTTAATTCTAATTGGGTCCAGTTCTTATCACCTAAGAACATACTTCAGCACAGCAGTAGCCATTAGCAAAGGAAATTTAGTCCAAGAAAAAATGACTTGGGGGAGGATCACAGACACGTTTTAAGAAACTATTATATCTCAGACCTTCATCTCTCAGAACATTTTATTATTTAAAAAATGTTATGATGAAAAGCACAGACCAACTATTAGCATATTTTACAATGCTTTAAAATAAAACAGCTCCTCAAATCCTAGTAAAATCATGTAGAAGACTGTCATTTTGCTGTGGCCTGTCCAAATATTTCATTGATCAGAGAATTCACTTAATAGCTTCCAAGTTTAACTGTAGTCTCTTTAATATTGAAACTTACTTTTCTTTGCTAAGGAATATGCTTCATCCACTCTTCTTTTTATTGATGGATTTTTCAAAATTGTTTTTGCCTGGAGATAATATAGAATAATCCATTAATTAGATTTATTCTCATGTGTTAAGGATCAGGATACCACAATACTAATTCTATCCACTACTAACCACAGCACTGAACAGGATAATATAAAGAGAAATTAGATATTAGTACACCCTGTTGTGCCAACCCCCCTGCACATTCTCAAGTCTCACCCATCTCCTCCCATCTACTGTGATTCTCTGTCTACTGTCCTATGTTCTTTCTTCTGTTCCCTTTTACTCCTTCTTCTCTAATCTGATTTTGATATTTTAAACTAGTCATCTTAGTTTCAGTATTTCATATTCCCTCAAATCTCAGATTTCAAATCAAGTATAAGGGTACTTCAAAAGTTCATGAAAAGATATGTATTATCTTTTAATTCTACTTTCCACGAACTTTTTGAAGTACCCTCATGTATCAAACATTAGCAGTTGGTCAACAATTACTCATATTTATTCAGTAACTACAAAATGCCAAATCCTATGATAAGCCCTGGAGATACCCAGGGGCTGTCCTTGCATGTGTGACTGGCCAGTGGGGAGAACAGCTGGCACAGACAGAGATGGCCAGCTGAGAGAGCACCATTCCAGCATGGGTGTCTATCCTAACACTGCCATTTGGCTACTGTTTAATCACTAGATACTCATAGGTGTTTCTTTCAGGAGTGAGATGTCTGTAATAAAAGAGAAGGCCAAAGAAAGAGTGGACAGAAGTATCCACTCTGCCTGTCATTCTCTCTGTGCAGGTCCTGTGCCGCAGTCTTGCAAGAAAGGAGCTGCTTTCAAAACTCAGTGATGTTATGTACCCGAGAAAGGGGAATCATATAATTGGATAAAACTCTGTTATTCAATTTTACTTCAAAATGCATTTTTCCTTAACACATCTTTTAGAAGAAACAATCTGTACGAAAATTGCAATAATATGGTAAATCAATTAAAATTAACAGGAAAAACTCACTTAAAACAGATATACTCTTCTGAACTGAGACGTCCATTGAAATGATCAAATAAGAACAATTTCAACTGATGGTTTGCTAATTGTATAAATGAGCAAGGGAACACAAGTCTTTGACTTCATTTTCTATTTTTCTTTTGCTGACAGTCCTATGACATCTGTGGATGCATCTTAAGAGGCCTGGTTGTCTACCCACCCCCAGTGTAGCAATGATTTAAAACCCGACCTTCTGAAAATTGTAAATCAGAGCCCAAAGCGCAGCTGCTCCAATCCTCTGAGCATTTTGATTCTTGCTTTCCAGACAGGCAACTAGCACGGTAATGACTTTTTCTAAATATAAACACATTAAAAAGAAAGTTCAGTCTCAAGCATTACATTGTATTCTTATCTGGAAGCAGTAAAACATCCCTTTTTCCCCATTAAAATACACATACAAAGTTGGTATCACTAGACCATGGCAAAAACAATCTTTTATACCACATGATGCACAGGAGCACAAGCTCAAAACAAACTGCTTTCATGACAGGTACAGAACATAGAGGCTGCGGATGCCTACATTTTTTGTCCCCAATCCAACAGACACATTCAGTTAAAGATAACATGAGTGAAAAAGTAAGTACCCAGTGAGTTATATTACTGAGTAATTATAGCTCACATCTTGGTATGCAGGAAAACAGATCTGCTGTATGGAATCCTTTCAGAGGAATTTTTTGTGTGTCTGTCAGAGGAAAATGTGATTTAAAGGCATATCAACACATAAAATAGGTCCTTTTTGCATAGCCAGAGTACAAATCAAGATTTACTAATTATCTGCACCAGTTTACTCATTAAGATTTAGAGAAGTCTACTTCAAAGGAAACTGTCAGGGTGTTTCAGAACAATTTTTAAACCTATTTTATTTCCTAGTTTTATATATTATTAATTTGTGTCAAATTATTTTCCCTCTAAATTGTGTGATTTTTAAAAACATGTTACATTCTCAAAGATGAAACACCTGTTACCAAGAGCTTGCTCTGTATATACACTAACCACTCCCACCCCCACGGGAATGCATTTAATTAAACTGTAACCTGTTCAAGGGCAGGGTCTGTGTCTGCTCACTGGTACATATTCCAATCACAGAGCTATTATACTTTAGGGGCTCAATAGATACTAGTTGGGATGAAAGATTCCATAATTATAACTAATAATTTTATTAAGGTGCCTAATTTTTTTTTTTTTTTTAATTTTAAGGAATTTTAGATCTTTTATAGAAAAAGAAAACTTCTTCATCAAGGGCACTTGAATTGTGCAGTGGAAGGACAGTGTGGGAGGTGGGTGTGGGTGCAGCAATTCTCCTGCCACACTCCCCTACTGCCTGGGCCCCTTGTCTACAGTATCTGGTGGCCTTTGGCTTTCCTGTATCAGAACCTATCCATAACCAGCCTGTATGGCAGTCATCAAGTGTATTTGTCATGTGAGGTTCTGGGTGGCAGCTGGTACTCAGTAGGGTGCATCATCTAATAATTTCCTTGTATTCCACCTGAGTATCATCAAGTGATGTTTCTGTATATTGTACCAAACACTTGACTCCTTCAACCAGTTACTATCTCTTAAAAATTTTTAATAAAGTACATATACAGGTCAATTAATGTGGTGGCCCCCTCTGATAAAGGATCAATTTTTTAAAAAAACACGTTTTGTATGCATGTATAGCATGCATATAAAAAAGCACATAAAATATTTTTAAGTTTAACTAATAGATATTAACTCCCATATAAATAATCCCAAGAAAATACATAATAATACAGTTAAATAATCAGGAAGTGATGAATACTGAATATTAACTGTTGTCTCAATATAATTCACATAATTATGAGTTTAGGGATGTCATATTGATAGTTTGAAATCGGCTATATTGAGATTATTTACACCACAAAAATCAGCAAATGCTACATGTCAAGGTTGAGTTGGTGGTAAAGCTGAAAGAGGTTTCAATTTTACAAATATATTCTGCATAAGGGTAAGAAATAGTTTTAATAGTATATTACTATGAGATTTAATAACAATAAATTTATTGGGAAAAGAGCCGATTAGGATGCAATTCCACTTGTCATATCATGACTGAATGACAACCATAAATTGGCTACAAGAGTTCAGCAAAAATCAATGAAAGTATTCTGTGAGAACAAACTAGCCATAAAGAATTTACAATAGTTTTTTTTTTTTTTTTTTTTTTGGCGACAAAGAGTATTGACTATTATGCTATTATCTGTATGTGCTACACGTCCTTTATACCAGTAAACTTTATATACAGTCATGCACTGAATAATGATGCTTCGGTCAACAATGGAACACATATATGTTGGTGACTCCATAAGATTATAATGGCTATACCATATGGCCTATGTGTATGTAAGGCTATGATATCTAGGTTTAAGCACACTCTATGATATTTGCACAACAAAATTGCCTAACAACACACACATTTCTCAGAACATATCCCTGTCTTTAAGTGATGCATGACTGTATAAAATTTCTTTATATTTAATATACAAGGGGTCTTCAAAAAGTTTATGGAAAGATTAGCATTATATTTTAATCCTATTTTTCCACAAACTTTTCGAAGTACTATCATATATCCCACCCCCCTCACCTTCTAAGAGCCAGTAGTTAGACATTTACCAGAATACTTTGTCCTTGTTAGGTTTTGCTAACAAGGCTACACAAACTTCACAAAATGAGCAAACTATTTCCTCTTATTTCCACAGACTTCACAAACTATTTCCTCTTTCTGTACTCTCTAGAAGAGTCTATGTTTAGAATAACTTTCTGCTTAAATGTTTGGTAGAACTCACTAGCAAAGCCATCTGGACTTAGGGTTTTCTATCATCTGACTAATAAGATTTCTGACTAACTTAGTAGACTTTTTGGTTTTCCATTTCTTCTTTTATTTTATTTTATTTTACTTTATCAACATACAATATAGTTGATTTTTGTGTCCCTTTACCAATTCCTCCTTTCCCCCCTCTCTGTCCCTCCTCCCTCTCCCCCCTCCCCCTCAACATATCTGTTCACTTGTCTTAACAAGATCAAGGAACTGTGATTGCTGTGTTCTCCCCCCACCTCCTGCTATTTATTTATTTATTTATTTATTTACAGCTTCCACAAATAAGTGAGGACATATGGTATTTCTCTTTCTGTGCCTGGCTTACTTCACTTAATATAATTTTTTCTAAGTCCATCCATGTTGCTGTGAATGGCAGTATTTCATTCTTTTTTTCATAGCACAGTAGTCCATTGTGTAGATATACCACATTTTCCTTATCCACTCATCTGATGATGGACATTTGGGCTGGTTCCAATTTTTCTAAGTTACTTTTGTCAGGGCAAGTGTTCATTTCTTCTCTTTTTCTTTGGTTTTCTGCAGATTCATTGTGATATGTCTAGGAATGAACCTATTTTTATCTGCTTGGAATTATCTGAGTCTCTTGAATCTGTACATAGTATCTTTGTACAATTCTTAAAATGTATAGCCAACATCTCTTTAAATATTTCCTCTTCCATTCTCTTTCTCTTCTCCTTCTAGGACTGCATTAAATGCAGTTAGACAGTCTCAACATACCTGCAGTGTCTCCTACCTTTCATCTTTTAATCTTTCTCTTCTTTTTAGGTCTTTCTGCTTCATTCTAGATAACATTTTTCTGAACTATCTACTAATTCCTAAATTCTCTCTTCTCTATACCTAACTTGATGCCAGACACGTATATAGAGTTTAAAATTTTGGCAATTAAAGTACTATTATAGTGCTGCCCCATTTAACTACCTTCAATGATAAAAACATTTGTATGTGTGCTAATAAAATAGCCACTAGCCACATGTAAGTAGTGCTACTGACAAATGGAATATTTAATTTCAATTTATTTACATTTAAATAGCTACATGTGGCTAACTGATGATCATATTGCATAATGAAGTTCTAGAAGTTCAGTTTGTTTCTTGTTTCAAATCTTCTAATTTTTCAGTTTTCCATTCCCCCCAAATATTTTCAAGCTTGTCATTTATTTATCTAAATATGGTATAATTAAAGTTATTTTAAAATGTGTTTTATAATTGCAGTATTTGAAGTCTGGGCAAATAAGGTGGTATTTTTTTCCCTTTGCTGGTTCTCACTAATGTTGCCATGTTTCCCAGTGTTAGCTTGAACTTTCTACTGGTTTAATGCTTTTGAAAAATTATTTGTGGGGGCTCCCTAAGGCCTAGTGTCAACCTTCCCTTCATTTATCAGAGGCACTATCAATCAAGGATTACCTCAAATCAAGTTCAACACCCACTTCAACTACACATTTCTGTGGTGCAATCTCTGTGGGGGGCAGTGTGTAGTGACCATTCTATTTTTTTTCTTTTTTTCTTTTCTTTACAGTCACCTGGATGAAGGTTGGGGAACCAGTTTAATTCTGATTCATCCTTCTCCTAAGAGAATGGCTCTTTGGAGTTCCAGTTTAATACAGGGAGGATAGCCAATAAGAGTCCTCACCTTGGAGAGTCTGACTTCTGTTCTCTCTCCCCTTGACATTCCCCAACAAAAGCCAAGCATACAATATTGGCAAATGTCCTTGGGGCAGAAGAGCTTTATTATTTCTCTGGGCATAGGCTTTCAATCAAAGTTAGCCTGGAAGTTTTCCCATTATCTTTTCAGTTCTTCTATTATTTTATAGTGAATTTTAATATAGTTTATCCGGCATTTTTTATTGTTTTCAGAGAAGACCTAACCTGACATTACCAAAAACAAGGAGTGCACTAGATCTATTTTTAACAGCAAGCTCAAGCCCCACTGTACACTGCACTCCTGACCTTCTAAACTACATGTTTGGATGCTACTGTCAGAGGCACACAGCCCTACCTGGAAGATTTTTAAGCTAGCTGATTCTGCTAAGGCCTCCTCTCTGGATGCCCGAGTGGGAAAGGGAGGCAAAGCCTAAGACAGCCCCTTAACAGTTCCATACAGAAACTGTCTCTCATCTTATCCCTACCATGAAAGCCCACTGATTTCGAAACTGTGGGGGCTGGAGGAAGCTCTTTCTCACCAAAAGTTTGTCCATTTGCTTTAAACTAATGAAGGATCTAGAAGTGAAAAATAGACTCCTCCAGTTCCCTAAAAGCTTATCCTTTTCCCAACTCTCTCAATAAGTAATAATGAGTAAGAAGTCGCCCCCAAAAATTCATTCTGAGAAAAGTGAATAAATAATAAGAGAGACTATAGAGCAGCTACTATATACCAGGAATGGTAACAGATGCTTCGTATGCTATCTCGTTACTGAGACAGGGCCAATCATTATCATTTTACAAATATGAGGACTGAAGCAGATACAGCAGAAGAGGATGGAAACAAAACCAATGATGTACACCATAGTGATGGAGAACACGGTGTCAGTGGGAGAGCTATGGGAATGCAGAGTGTAAATCTACAGTTAATTTAGGCAATCTAATCTCTAGTGCAAATCTATACTAAGAGCTGACTGGACTTTTATAATCTTTCTATATAATAGCTCTACCAATTCAATAATTATTATCAAGAAAACAGAATCACTACCATACACAAAGCGGAACGTAAGCAGAATAATTTCCATTTACTTTGAAAACTGCTTCATAGAAAAAAAGCCTCTAAGATTCAGTGAAAAATACGAAAGAAAAAGAGAATTAGTATACCTAAACATCTACCATGCACCAGACATGCTGTTAGGCACTTTATGTGTGTTTATAAACTGATTCCTACCAAAACCAAGAAAGGAGGGATTGTTTTACAGTTGAAGAAACTGAGCCCAGAGAAGTGCCCAGGTGATGCTAGAGTGAGCATACATGGGCTGGAGATCAAGACCAGCTGTGTGGGGGTCTGGAGTCCACCTTTCTCTTTTTTTCACTATAATGCAATGTCTCCTTATAAAATTCTCTCCCCATGAAATTCACACATTCCTCACAGAGACAGCACATGGCTGCAGAAACAAATCTTTCCAATCCTCTCTTTTTACTTCAAGATTTTTCTGAATCCTCACCAATCCTCACCTTCATCTGTCCTATCTCTCAAAGAAGTGAAGTCTCCAAAAGACTAATTTTGCCATTTGGTCTTGGGCCCTGAACTCTGCTGCCTACTCAGGATCCTCTCAATCATCAAATATTTATTGAGTGTTTGCTAGTGATGGGCACAATTCTAGGTGCAACAAATTAAGTATAAGAAAATAGACAAAAACCTCTTGACCTCATAAGAGCTTATGTTCTAAAAGAACTAGGAAGACTAGGAATAAACAGATACACACAAAAGACACATAGTATATTAGATGGTGATAATGCTATGGAGAGAAATAAAACAAGGTCAGGAGGCAGAATGAGGAGGAGAGAGGAGGAGAGAGGAAGAGAGAGGAGGTGGGAAGAAAGGGTGGGGTTACAACTTAAAAGAGGTTGGTCTGGAAAGGCTTCATTGACATGGTAGCATTTGCTGAAAGACACAGAGGAGGTGAGGGGAGTTGGAGAAAGCGAGGAGAGATGGGAGAGCAGAAGGTAAGGTCACAGAGCACCATGCCTACTGCCCTCTTCCCTTGCTGCCTACTGGACCCAGTATGTCCACTAGGATGCTATGACTTGTTAACCTCAGTAGAGTCCAGTGCATGGAAGGCTGGAGCCATGTCTGATTCATTCCCTTAGCCCCTGCCTTGCACAGTGCCTTGAACACAGTGGGTGCTTAATAAACACCCGACAATAGTTGTTCAGGAGGCAGTGCAAGACAGTGGACTAGAGGGCCCAGGATGCATTCCTCCCACAGACAAAGACCAGAACAATGGACAGACAGCTAAATATTGACAACAGCACCAGTGGGAGAGCATAGGAATTTAGCAGGAGATGTGTAAGATCCCTGTGGGGTCCAGGATGGTGGCACAGAGAGGAGAAAGAGGAACACAGCTTCAGCTACCATGTCTCCAACACTGAGATCAGCACAGGAGGAATTTTCCCTTGCAGCAGAAAGAACCTGCTGGGCTGTGAGCACTTCGTAGTGGTAATCCTCCTCTTGCTTGTGCGCTGACCCACCGCGACTGCCACTGCTACTGCCCCACATCTCCCTGCACAGCAGTTTGTCCAGCTTCCAGCCGATGCCCAGGCCAGGTGTCATCAGCTCCACCTCACTCAAATCCAGGTGTTCCTGTGTTTTACCAGGCAAGAGGAGAGAGGTGAGCAAGTGCAGCCCTGTGAGCCAGTGGCCCAACCCAGAGGGGAATGTGCACTGGCTCTGCAGCTGTGTACCCACTAGTGGGAACTACTCGCACAGCCCAAGTGACTGCAATGACCTGGGGAGGGACATGCACAGAACCGCTAGTAGGTACAGAACCCAGGATAGCCCAATAAAGTATGGAAGAATATTCTCAGCCACCACCACCAACCTATCCCCCAACCAGGAGAAGCAAGACAAAAACTAAAAGGTAAAGAAAGGACAAAAAAATTAAAAAATACAAAAGAACCATAAAAACATCAATAAAATGCCAAGAGTAAGACAATACTTCTCAATAACAATCCTAAATGTAAATGGATTGAATTCCCCACTCAAAAGTCATAGACTGGCTAAATGGATTAAAAAATCAGACCCAACTATATACTGCCTACAAAAAACTCACTTCACCTGCAAAGGCTCACACAGACTAATAGTGAAGAGATGGAAAAAGATACATCACAAATGGAAATGGAAACCGAAAACAAACAGGAATATACCTACTCTTATGTAGGATAAAATAGACTTTAAACCAAAAACTATAAAAAGAGAATAAGAAGGTCATTATATAATAACAAAGGGATCTATCCAGCAAGAGGATGTAACAATTGGAAATACACAGGCACCTAACATTGGAGAACCAAGATACATTAAAGCAAATATTATTAGACCTAAAGAGAGAAGTTGATCCCAATATGATAATAGTTGAGGACCATAACACTCCTCTCTCAACACTGAACAAATCATTCAGGTAATAAATTAGCAAAGAAACACAGGATTTAAACTATGCTTTATACCAACTGGACTTGACAGAAATCTACAAAACATTTCATCAAACAGTACATTCTTACCATCAGCACATGGAACATTCTACAAGACAGACCACACGTTAGGTCACAAATCTCACAAATCAAGTCTCAATAAATTTTTAACAATTGAAATCATTTCAAATAACTTTTCAGACCACAGTGAAATAAAACTAGAAATCAGTAACAGGTGAAACTTTGGAAACTATACAAATACAAAGAAATTAAACAATATGCTCTTGAACAACCTATGGGTCAAAGAAGAAATTAAGTAAGAAATCAAAAAATTTCTTTAAACAAATGAAAACAAAAGCACATTATAGCAAAATCTATGGGGTACTGCAAAAGCAGTACTATGGGGGACTGCGACAAATGACTACATCAAAAGAATAGAGAGACTTCAAATAAACAACCTAACACTACACTTAAAAGAACTGGAAAAACAAGAACAATCCAATCCCAAAATTTAGTAGATGGAAGGAAATAAAGATTATAATAGAACTACAAAGATCAAGATCAACAAAACCAAAAGCTGGGTTTTTGAGAAGACAGACAAATCATTAGCTAGACTAACTAAAAAAAGAGAAGAGACCCAAATGACAAAAATCAGAAATGAAAAAGGAGACATTACAACCGATACTACAGAAATACAAAGAACCATTAAAGATTATGCTAAAAAATTTGAAAATCTGGAGGAAATGGGTGTATTTCTAAACATATACAAACTACCAAGACTAAACAAAGAACAGAAATCTGAACAGACCAATAATGAGCAACAAGATTGAAGCAGAAATCAACAGTCTCCCAACAAAGAAAAGTCCAGGAATGGATCACGTCACTGCTGCACTCTATCAAACCTTTAAAGAAGAATTAATACTAATCCTTTCCAAACTATTCCAAAAATTGAAACAGAGGCCATTCTATTAAACTCATTCTATAAGGCCAGCATCATCCTGACACAAAAATCAAAGACATAAGAACAAACAAGAAAACAAGAGGCCTGGGGCCGGCCTGTGGCTCACTCGGGAGAGTGTGGTGCTGATAACACCAAGGCCACAGATTTGGATCCCATATAGGGATGGCCAGTTGCTCACTGGCTGAGCGTGGTGCTGACAACAACAAGTCAAGGGTTAAGATCCCCTTACCGGTCATCTTTTAAAAAAAAAAAAGGAAAAAAAAAAAAAAAAAGAAAACAAGAGGCCAATAACCTTGATACATACAGATGCAGAAATTCTCAGCAAAATACTAGCAAACAGAATTCAACAACATATCAAAAAGGTTACAGGCCATAATCAAGTGAGATTCATTCTAGGAATGCAAGGATGGATCAACATATGCAAATTAATAAATGTGATACATCACATCAACAAAATCAAGGACAAAAACCATATGATCATTTCAATAGATGCATAAAAATAACTTGACAAAATTCAACATCCATTCATGATAGATGCTCAGCAAATTAGATATAGAAGGAAAGTATCTCAGCACAATAAAAGCAATATATGGCAGACCCACCACTGATATCATCCTGAATGGGGAAAAGTTGAAAGCTCTTCCCTTAAGAACAGGAACAAGACAAAGATGCCTACTCTCAGCACTCTTATTTAACATAGTAATGGAAGTGCTGGCTAGAGCAATCACACAAGAAAAAGAAATAAACAACACTGAAATTGAAAAGACGAAGTGAAATTATCCCTGTTTGCAGATATCATGATCCTGTATATAGAAAACCTAAAGATTCCACCAAAAACTCCTAGAGCTGATAAATTAATTCAGTAAAGTTGCAGGATAATAAATCAATATACAAACCACAGCATTCTTATACACCAACAATAGTCTAGCAGATAAAGAAATCAAGGAAGTTAGCTCATTTACAATAGTCACCAAAAAAATAAAACACCCAGGAATCAATTTAACCAAGGACATGAAAGATCTCTACAATGAGATCTAAATTGCTACTAAAAGAAATTAAAGAAGACACACACAAAAAAGACACTCCATGTTCTTGGATTGGAAGAATCAGCACTGTGAAAATGTCCAGATTCAATGCAATCCCATCAAAATGTCAATGATATTCTTCAAAGAAACAGAAAAAACAATTCTAACATTCATATAGAATAACTAAAGACCTCAAACAGCCAAAGCGATCCTGAGCAAAAAAAATAAAGCCGGATGTATTTCACTACCTGACTTCAAATTATACTACAAATCTACAGTAATTAAAACTGGCATAAAAACACTTGGACCAAGGGGACAGAATAGAGAACCCAGAAATCAATTCACATACTTACACATGATCTTTGAAAAAGGCACCAAGAAGATACACTGTAGAAAGGACAGCATCTTCAGCAAATGGTGCTGGGAAAACTGGATATCCATGTGTAAAACTAGACCCTTTCCTCTTGCCATATACCAAAATCAAATGAAAAGTTTTAAAGACTTAAATATAAGACCTGAAACTATAAAACTCCTGGAACACAGGGAAACATTTTGGTAGGTAGGACTGGGCAAAGACTTATGAATAAGACTTCAAAAGCACACGCAGCAAAAGAAAAAATAAACAGAATTATATCCAACTATTAAGCTTCTGCTCAGCCGAGGAAACAATCAACAGAGTGAGAATATAACCTAGAGAATGGGAGAATATATTTGCAAACTATGCATCTGATAAGGGATTAATATCTAGAATATACAAGGAACTCAAATAACTTAACAGTAAAAAAAAAAATCTGATTTAAAAAGCAGGCAAATTTAATCTGATTAAAAGATTTCTGTTTGGCAAAGGAGCTGAATAGACATTTCTCAAAAGACTTACAAATGGCCAACAGGTACATAAAAAATGCTCAACATCACTAATCATCAGGGAAATGCAAATCAAAACCACATCAAGATATCATTTCACCCCAATTAGGTTGGCTATTATCAAAGAGGCACAGAATAACAAATGCTGGTAAGGATGCAGAGAAAGGGGAACTATTTTATAGATAGAACTACCATATGACCCAGCAATCCCACTGCTGGGTATATACCCAAAGGAATGGAAATCATCATGTTAAAGGGATACCTGCACTCCCATGTTTTTCGTAGCTCTATTTACAATAGCCAAGACATGGAACCAACCTAAAAGTCCATCATTGGATGAATGGATAAGGAAAATGTGGTGTATATACACAATGGAATACTACTCAGCCATAAAAAAAAGAATGAAATTCTACTACTTGCAGCAGCATGGATGAGCTTGGGGAAAATTATGTTAAGTGAAATAAGCCAGGCACAGAGAGAAATGCATGTCCTCACTCATAAGTGGGAGGAAAGGAAGAGGGGAAGGAAGGGGGGGTGGGGGTGGGAAGGAAGGAGGAAGGGAAGGAGGGAGGGAGGGAGGGAAGGAAGGAGGGAGGGAGGGAAGGAAGGAAGGAGGGAGGGAGGGAAGGAAGGAAGGAGGGAGGGAGGGAAGGAAGGAAGGAGGGAGGGAGGGAAGGAAGGAAGGAGGGAGGGAGGGAAGGAAGGAAGGAGGGAGGGAGGGAAGGACAATCATAACAATAAGTTGAATTTTCAGAAGGACAAAACAAAGCTGTGTTTTCTAGAGCTAGGAAAGAGGGATGAGGCGATACCAAGAAATGTGTTAATGGACACAAAACAGCTAGTTAGGAAAAATAAGGTCTATTGATGCACAGTCAAGCTAGGCACATATAACGAACAATAATTTATGCGTGTTATCAAATGGCTAGGAGAGGACATTGTTTTGTAATAATGAATATGCTAATTATCCTGATTTGATCATCACACATTGTACACAGGTACTGACATTCAATTCTGTACCTCACAAATATGTATAACCAATTCCATTTCAATAAAAAATAAAATAAATAAATACCTGGCAAATTACTTACAAAATTACTTTGTGTTTTAATCTGAACGAACAGTCTATGAGTAACCACATGTATAAATGTGGGTGTATGTGGTGCATAATGTGAATACATACCATTAGCCAAGATCTTGGGCTTATTAGCAGTATTAAAGCAAATATTATGAAAAATAAGAAGAGGTATATAAGGGCTGCTCTTGTGCTTGTATTTGCTCATCTCTGTCAGTAAGTCTAAACAGCCATCAAGCCTCAGGATCATTTGTTGCCCATCTTCTCTAGTTGAGACATTCAGGAGTAACTTCAACCAAAGAATGGTCGGGTTACTGAGATGTTTATTTCCTCCTTTTGGCAATGTTAGGGATAGAAAGTTCTGTAAGAAGTTACTCTGTGGATAAAAAAAGAGAATATTATTTTCTTCTGGAGTCTTTTTCATTATCTTCCTAGTCCCTCAGTGACCAATTAACTAGCCTTCTGGTATACTTTCCCCAACTTTACTTTCCCCTCCTCCCATAGCTTCTAAATATTCCTTCTATATTATTTCCAGGTATAAGTGAAAAAGGTAAGGAAAACTAATGCTCAAATTTTAATTCTTGCCCATTCTTTCCCAATGATGGATGAAATATACTATAGTCAACTCTTAATTATTTAGGATTAATAATTCATTTTGGGGATTATTTCAGGCCTCTTGAGTTTTTTCTCTTTGTCTGCTTTCTGGCGATTTTGCTAATCCTCAAAAGCTATCCTATGGAGAGGAAAATGAAACAAAATTCTAAACTGTCTTGGATACTAGTTAACAATTCTGCCAGGAGTCAGGGTATTTTGAATCATTAAAACTACAAGTACTTTTTAAAAATATATGGATACCTCTTACATTCACTTTACTCCAGTTGTTTCTCATTACAGATAATAATTTCTCATGGTTCCATGTCATTCAACTAAACTTACAGATGAGAAGCCTCCATCACTTGAACTTTAAGAGTCAGTTCGACCTCCATATAAAGCCCTTTCCACAAAACCCCACCAAACCCTTAACTACATGAAAGACTTAAGTATCGTCTTGGATAACCTATATGCAAACAAAGTATAAAAGTACTATATGAAGTAGAAGCCCTCCACAGTTGTTTGTACACTTTAGAATTGAAATGCAAACTGAACAGAATAACTCACTTCTCTCTTTGTTTAATAATCTACTCTAGTTTATCTCTTGGGTTCTCCTGGATCAAATCAAGATGGTGGCTTTAATCTATAAAATAAATTTAATATGGTCACATGTTGCTTAATGACAGGGATACGTTCGGAGAAATGCATTGTTAAGTGATTTTGTCACTGTGCGAACATTACAGAGTGTATTTACACAAACCTAGATGGTATAGAAATCTACACACCTAGGCTATATGGTATAGCCATTAAAATCTCATGGGGCCACCATCATATATGTGACCCGTCACTGACCAAAATGACATTATACAGCATACAACTGTATTTTTACGTAAAAGGACTCTGAGTATAAGAGTGAAATGAACTACAGAAATATTAGCAACTTTACCCAAGCAACAAGTAAAATGTAAAACTACATGCTCATTTTGAACTACATTTGCTGTCACTTATACCTGCTTCTCAACTCTCAGTCCAAATTAATGCTTTTTTGAGATTCATCCCTTGCCTTTCCCCTTCTGCTAGATTTCACCATGATATTGAAGATTAGGAGCTAATAACAGTGATAAAGCATATGTCAGTGCTTTAAAATACAGATGTACTATGGGCATTTCTTCCTTTTGCTAAGCCTAACACGTTTTTATAGACTATTTTCTACACCAGGTACAATGTGTAGAAATGTACCATGGCAGGGAAAAATACAGGACATTTTAGAACCTGAATTGTACAACAGCACTAGCTGCATTTTCTAATGCCTATACATGAGTATAACGGAAAGGTAGAAGTGTCCAGGCTCATTATTACTTAATGCAGCAGAGAAAGTCTCAGGAGTTTCTTAATTAGAGCAGAGAAAAATGACTTGAATGAGCTGCCCCTGAAAACAGAGTCTGTTCCCACTTGTATAAAAATATTCTTAAGTGTGGCACCAGAATCATAGATTGAAAGTTGAAGATACCTTAGAGGTCATTTTGTTTAAGCCAATTACTCTAAAAATGAAGAAACTGAGGCTTAAAGAGAATAAGTCTCCAGCTCAAAGTCACACACCAAATTTGAGATTAGCACTGACATTCTATCTGGAAGTTTCTACTTAGCTTCCTACCAATATGCTCTATATGGAAGTAATATGGGAAACACATGTGAAATCTCTCATTTTCAGGGATGATGACTTCTCATTTTGGAAGTGATATACATATATGAATACATATACAAAGAAGATGTACTCAAATATAAATGACATAGATATAAACATATATGAAGAAAATATCCAGCTGAGTGCTGATAAATAAAGGCCTAGTTCCAGTGAGGGTAGGAGGGATCCCTGATTTGCAGTATTTGCCAGATTACATGGTGTGAATACTCCCACCACAGCTGATGCTGGCTCCAGCATCCCACTGAAAACATCCTTCCTTAGTAGAATGACCCTTCCATTTCTCTAGTTAAGACCGATTGTTCTATTTCCTCGGCAAGACTGATCTTTCTGTTTATTTGGTGACTATACTTAAAGTATCTTTTGAGGTGTTCAGGGCAATCAAACAGAAGAGGAAAAGGAGACTCAATTCTTACAAATGCTGTCAATTTTTGCAATTTATCTTGGTCTTCAAGTAAAAGAAACAGAAGCATTCGAATCACTATTACTAGTAACAGATAATCTGATCACATTCAAATTTTAAGGGATCTTACCAATTAGAAATTCTGCTTATACACATCTAAATATAGACTAATTGCACACGTTAATTGGAACTTCTTTAACTCATTCTACCCCTTTTAAAGTACCCTAAGTTAAAATCAGTTATAAGAAGTCAAATTTTGGAACTGTTGTCCCACAGAACTCATTAAAG
The DNA here is from genome assembly GCF_027409185.1 of Cynocephalus volans. Taxonomy (NCBI): domain Eukaryota; kingdom Metazoa; phylum Chordata; class Mammalia; order Dermoptera; family Cynocephalidae; genus Cynocephalus; species Cynocephalus volans. Next base: position 64,512,055 of record NC_084472.1, read on the forward strand.
TATCTATTATTTCAAAGAGAAGTTAAAGTCTAACTGGAGGGAAAGAGGCTCTGATTTCATCAACTATTTTGTCAATGTAAATTGAACTGAAACTGTTACTGCCTAATTTGGTCTACTGAAATACCAAATATATTACTTTTATGATCTCCAATAAATCTAAGACAGCTGTCTTTCTAAAACCCTCTTTTTTGACAGAGATAAAACACAATCTAATAGCTGAGAAGATAAACTAAAAGGAAATGACATGATCATATTCTAGTTTCTGTCACTTTTCATGTATCATCCATCAACTGGCTTTAAACAAAGTGAATCTCTTTATCCTTTTACAATCCCTTAAAATAAAATATCTTGAAATCATAAATAATTCAAGAAATCTAGTTCTAAACTTTTAATTGAAAGGATTATTTTTACTGAGTATCTCTTATATGATATGAAGGAGAGTTTAAGTACTTACCTTTTGAATTACTCCTTTACAGTCATGAGACAAGGCCAGGTTTGAAAGAAACTTAAAAACTGTCTGTTGAACCGTGCTGTTCTCAAGAGGCGTCTGGGAAGCCAATTTTAGGATACACAGCATCAAAGAGCTGCTGGGGGCTCCTCTGTGTGCAGCTTGAACAGGATATTGTCCAGAACTTGACCAACAAAGAGAACTGCAACCTTCAAAAATAACAGCCTATCACAATGTCTTCTCATTTCACCATGTAGTCTTTAAAAACAATAAGTGGTAAAGCATTTTTATCAAAGTGACTTTGCCATTAACCTGTGAACTGCAAATTAGCACTGAATGCTAATACTGATGTCTATATTCAATCAGCAGGTTTACTGTCCTCACTGAGGTCCTAATTGTCTCAATAGAGTATTTTAAAACACCATGTTTATTTATTTATTTTTAAATAGAGAATAAAATAAGCTTAATAGGCTTTTTAATAGTTCCTAAAGAAGACATCTAAATAAAGGCCTGCATGGAAGAAAAGAATTTTAGAAATAGGAGGTAATTTTGGCCTAATGCCTTCATTTTATAGAAAAGACAAATGAGGAACATCATACCACTGGGTGGTGGGACAGCATAAATACTCTTTTCCATATCTGGTAGATAAAGATGTGGAGCTCAGAAAGCCATTGCTCAGGGTCACACAGAGTCAGCAGTGGCATCTACTGGCTTTCCAGAGTCCAGGGTTTTCTCAGTAAATTAAGTAACTATATGTCACATATGTTACTGAGCAAGAAAAATGATCATAAATGAATTATAAATACATCTTAATGTTCAATCAGTAAGACTGTCTTATAACATAAACCTAAGATATAATTAACTTGTGAAAGATCATGCAAGGACACCAGCTTAAGTAGGTCACAATCAAATACATTTTAAAAAATAAACTCATAAAAGATGAGTAAACACAAATAAAAATATAGTGATTTTTCTTGTATTCTTAACTTTACAGCTATATTGAAATATCAATGTTTCTATTAACTGTTACACAAAACTCATTAAATGATGCAGTTTTCTTAGAAACAAACCAGATGAGAAAACCAAAAATTTCTTCCTCAATTTAGTAACAAAGCCATTTCTAATGTTTACATCAATTTTAGTATAAAAGTAACACAAACTATACTTTCAAAAAATTTTTTTAAAGTATATTTTTCTTTTGCTTACTACTTATAGCAACTGATTCTCTATTCTGCCTTATTTCCCTAAACCCTAAATTAAGGAGTACAAGGTAGGGTAAAGAAGGACAATATAGAGACAGGTGCAACACTTCAGAAAACAAGATATACTGTGCTGGTAATGCTGTAAGAGACGTTGAGCTAGAAGACAGACACACAAGAGAAGTAGGAAACTAAGAAAGTTAGCAGCAGCAGAATGAAGAAAAGGACAATCCTGTACTGGCACCACTTATGCCAAAATGACAGCTGAAGAGCTTGCAGGTCTGTTTACATCCGATTATGCTAGCTGGAGACAACCTGAGCAGGCTACAGAATGGACAGCTCCAGAGGTATCAGACTATTCAAAGGAATAAACTATCAGCGGCATGTGGCAGTGATTAGGTGGGCTCTTAACTGTCTTCAAGTCCCTTCTCTGTATATCCTTCGATGTTTAGAAACCATAGTTGCAAAGCTGTTGAATGTTGCTAGAAGAAGGCACACAAACTTGCTGACTAGTCAAACCTTATATTTATGACCATATGTTTTAAACAGGCACTTAACACTGCCAGCAATCCTCCTTCAGTTACCTAGCGGGTCTGCTTTCTCTCCCCTAACACAGCTACTTCACACCCCCATCACCTCAAATCACCTCTGCCCCTTGGTCTTTGTTCACTTTTCGTTACAGGTCTTCTCTCATAAATAATGAAGAAAGCAGAAGTGTTCTGATGGGAACTTTCTCCTGTCTCTTATCAAGTCTACCAACTTACCTACACCTACACCCCTCCTCTCAGCTGTCCCTCTATCTCCTGTTCTCCGCTGGTGTTCTAGCTCTATCCCCTCACATCTACTCAGACTGTACTCTTATCTACAGGCATATCTTGGAGAGATTGCAGGTTCGATTCCAGACCACCAAAATAAAGTAAACATTGCAATAAAGTGAGTCACACAAATTTTTGGTTTCTCAGTGCATATAAAAGTTAGGTGTATGCTATACTGTAGTCTATTAAGTGAGCATTAGCATTATCTCTAAAAAACAATGTACATATCTTAGCTCAAAAATACTTTATTGCTAAAGATCATCTGAGCCCTCAGCAAATCATAATATTTTTTGCTGGTGGAGGGTCTTGCCTCGATGTTGATAGCTGCTGACTGCTCAGGGTAGTGGTTGCTGAAGGTTAAGGTGGCTGTGCCAATATCTTAAAATAAGAAAGCAATAAAGTTTGCAGCTTCAATAGACTCTTCCTTTCACAAAAGATTTCCCTGTAGCATGCAATGCTATTTGACAGCATTTTACCCACAGTAGAACCCTTTCAAAATTGGAGTCAATCCTCTCAAACCAGTGGTTGCTTTGCCAACTAACTTTATACAATACTCTAAATGCTTTGTTGTCATTTCAACAATATTAACAGCAGCTTCACCAGGAGTAGATTCCATCTCAGGAAACTACTTGCTTTGCTCATCTATAAGAAGCCACTCCTCATCTGTTCAAGTGTCATCATGAGATTGCAGCAATTCAGTTACATCTTTAGTCCCCACTTCTAATTCTAGTTTTCTTGCTATTTCCACTGCATCTGTAGTTACTTCCTTGAACTCCTCAAAGTCATCCATGAAGGATAGAATCAACGTCTTCCAAACTCCTGTTAATGTTGATATTTTGACCACCTCCCATAAATCACAAATGTTCTTAAAGGAATCAAGAATGGTGAATCCTTTCCAGAAGGTTTTGAATTTACTTTGCCCAGATCCATCAGGGGAATCACAATCTATTGCAGCTAGAGTTTTATGAAATGTATTTCTTAAAAAATAAGACATAAAAGTCAAAATTACTCCTCGATCCATGGGCTTCATAATAGATATTGTGTTAGCAGGCACGAAAACATGAATCTCCTTGTACATCTCCATCAGAGTTCTTGTGTGACTATGTGCACTGTCAATAAGCAGTAATATTTTGAAAGGAATCTTTTTTTTTTCTGAATAGTAGGTCTCAACAGTTGGCTTACAATATTCAGTAAACGATGCTATAAACAGACATGCCGTCATCCAGGCTGTGTTGTTCCATTTATAGTATACACGCAAAGTAGATTTAGCATAATTCTTAAGAGCCCTAACAATTTTCAAAATGGTAAATGAGCATTGGTTTCAACTTAAAGTCACCAGCTGCAATAGCTCCTAACAAGAGCCTGTCCTTCAAAGCTTTGAGGCCAGGCACTGACTTCTCTCTAGCTATGAAAGTCCTAGATGGCATCATCTTCCAATAGAAGGCTATTTCATCTACACTGAAAATCTGTTGTTTAGTGCAGCCACTTTTATCAGTGATCTTAGCTGGATCTTCTGGAGAACTTGCTACAGCTCCTACATCAGCACCTGCTGCTTCACCTGCATTTTACATTATGGAGATGGCTTCCTTCCTGAAACTTCATGAACCAACCTGTTAGCTTCCTCACTTCTCTCAGCCTTCATAGAATTGAAGAGAGTTAGGGCCTTGCTCTGAATTAGGCTTTAGCTTAAGGGAATGCTGTAGCTGGTTTGATTTTCTATCCAGACTGCTAAACCTTTCTTAGTATCAGAAATAAATCTGTTCTGCTTTCTTATCATTCATGTGCTCACTGGAGTAGTAATTTTAATTTCCTTCAAGAAGTTTTCCTGTGCATTCACAACTTGGCTAACTGTTTGGGGCAGGAGGCCAAGCTTTTGGCCTATCTCGGCTTTCAACATGCCTTCCTCAATAAGCTTCATCATGTGTAGCTTTTGTTTTTTTTGTTTGTTTTAATTTTGTTTTATTTTGTCAATATACAATGTGGTTGATTATTGTGGCCCATTACTGAACACAACAATTACAATTCCTTGAAGCTGATACGACAAGCGAACAGATATGAGGTTGTTGGGAGGGAGGGGGGAGGAGGGAAAGAGGTTTCAGTAGTAGCTTTTGATTTAAAGCAAGAGACGCAGGACTCTTTCTTTCACTTGAACACTTAGAGACTACTGCAGTCTTATTAACTGGCCTAATTTCAATATTGTTGTGTCTCAGGAAAAAGGGAGGCCTGAGGGGAGGGAGAGAGATGGGAGAACAGCTAGTCAGTAGAGCTGTCAGAACACACACATTTATGGATTAAGTTTGCTGTCTTATATGGGTACTGTTCATTGCACCAGAAAACAATTACAATAGTAACATCAAAAATTACTGATCACAGATCACTGTAAAAGATATAACAAAAAATAAATTTGAAATATTGCAAGGATTACCAAACTGTGATACAGAGACACAAAGTGAGCACATGCTGTTGGAAAAATGGTGCCTACAGACTTCCTCAACCCAGGGTTGCCACAAACCTTCAATATGTAAATAATGTAGTATCTATGAAGCACAATAAAGTGAAGTGTGATAAAACAAGGTGTGCCTGTAAACCCTTTCCCGCACCTCTTTCTCCGAATCCCATAAGTAAAAAAAATGCCCTAAAAAATCCATCTTTAAAAACAAACAAAAACTTCTCCCTTGACTCTACAATCTGCTATTGCTCCATTTCTCTGTCCCCTTAAGAGTTGAACATTTTGGAAAAGGTGTCTTCTCTACTTTGTCACCTCCTCTTTCCAACCTACCAATTAGGTTTCTGTCCCCAGTACTGTACTAAAATTACCCTTAAGATCTACAAGCATAGCAGTGTTGGTAAATCCAACAGTCATTGCTTCTATCCCATTTTATTAGAATTTTCTAAGGCATGTGACACAGCCAAGCACACCCTTCTCTGGCCTCCAGTGACGCTGTACTCCTCTCATTCGATGCAATGTCTCTCTCTTTTTTTGCTGGTTTCTCATCTTTTGATCAACTCCAAATGTTGATGGGCCTCAGAGCTTGGTTGTGGGACTCCATTTTTCCCTCTACTCATTCTCCCTGGGTAATCGCAAACAGCTCCACGGCTTTAAATACAATCTACATGACAATGACTCCTGACGTAGCCAGCCTCCAAAATGGCCTCAGTGGCCCCTGCCTCAGTCCCCTCCCTCCCTGTACCAGGGTTGGTCTGTTGGACCAACAGAAAACGGCAGGCATGCTGGTATGTCACTTCCTGGACTGGGTTATGATGACTGTAACTTCTGCCCTGGGCCCACTCACTCTGGTCATTTCCTCCTGGGGAAGCTTGCTGCCATGCTGTGAGACAGCCTTGTGGAGAGGCCTGCATGGCAAGGAACTGAGGCTGCCAACAGCTTCACTGGATCCTCTGCCACAGTCATGGCTTCAGATGACTGCAGCCCAGCCAACTGAACCAGAACTGTCCAGCTAAGCCACTCCCAGACTCCTGACCCACAGAAACTGGGAGATAATTACATGAATTTGTTTATAGGTGTATTAGTCCATTTTGTGTTGCTATAACAGAAATACCTGAGACTGGGTAATTTATAAAGAACAGAGGTTTATTTGCTTACAATTCTGGGATAGCTGCATCTGGCATGAGCCTCAGGCTGCTTCTACTCATGGTAGAAAGTAGCAGGCAGCCAGCAGGTAGAAGCAAATCACACAGTGAGAGGAAGCAAGAGAAAGAGCAGAGGTGCCAGGGTCTTTTAAATAACCAGCTCTCGCAGGAACTAATAGAGCGAGAACTCACTCATGACCCCCACCCTCCAGGGTAGAGCATTATTCCATTCATGAGGGATCCGCCCCTGTAACTCAAACAACTTCCAACACTGTCACACTGGGGATCAGATTTCCACATGAGTTTTGGGGGGACAACACATCCAAACTCTACCAATAGGTGGTAACTTTTGGGATAATTTGTTATGCAACAACAAATAACTAATAAAACTCTCAACTTTTTTTTTTATCTTTAGTCTTACCCTCTGCTGAATTCAACTCCAACTTAGTATTTTCACTTGGATGAATATAAACACCTCAGATTTAACATGACCAAGCAGAACTCTTGATTTCTACTTTTTTCCCAGGTCAAATCTGCTTCTCCCAAATCTCCCCCATTTTAATTAATGGTACCATTATGCACTCAGGTTCATTTCTCCAAGTGAGAGTCATCTTGGATACCTTTCTTTCCTTCATACCTTCACCAGCAAGTTTTCTTGACCGTACCTATGGGTCATAAACCAAATGTGTCCAATTCTCACAGTCTCTCCACTACCACTAGAGCTAAAGCCACCATTAAGTTATCTCCAAACTGGTCTCTCTGCTTCCAGGCTTGCCTCCAGCCATTCTCCACACACCGCTGAGTCATCTTTTGCTAACACAAATTAGGTCATGCCATTCTCCAGCTTAAAACCTCCAATGGTACCCTACCACACCCCCAAAAAAATCCAAACTCCTTATTCTGGTGCCTGAGGCCCTACATAATCTGTCCTCCTCTCTTGTTTCAGATCAGTCTCACTAGAAATCAAAATACATGGCCCATAGTAGGCTCTCAATAAAACGACTATGAGGTGAATGAATAAAAGAGGAGCCCCAGTGATATAAACTATCACCAGACCAACTGTACCTAAAACTAACTTTCCTCATGCTAGTTTCTCCCTCTCTATTTCCTTTGCTAATGACTCTCCCATGTCACAAACATACTAAAATATGTCTGCTCTTATAATACCTACAAAAAAGCTTGCCTTTGACCAATATATCCTCAATAAATAGGACAAACACTTCAAAATATGTATTAGTTTTTCCAGTCTACTTTAATGTTATATAAAATATACTAGTATTTTAGTATATTATTGAAAGGCAATATTGGATTCCTTTACCATGTGGAAAATGTGCAGTATAGACACAAAGTAGCTGCAGGGCAATTTGCATCAATGAATCATCCATCAAAAGCCAAGGCCAGAGAGAGTGCAAGACAGGGACAAGATGAGCTTCAAGAGCTGCTTCCTGTTGTGGAAAGGAAATAAGAGCAGTATTAGTCTGAACGTATGAAAACAGGAAATTAAAATCAATTCCCCCAAAAATGTCAGCAACATAAGACAAAAGCTGACTTTATCTTTGTCCTGATTAGTGCAAGGGGGAATCAGAATTCTGTGGATGGATTCAGCACCTGCCCCAAACCCACTGGGCTTATACCTACCCGCCCAGTCTCAGGAAGTCAACAGTGGGGTGTCTAGGATACACTACTGAGGTAAGAAACATAGAGACAAGCTTCTGTAACATGTAAATTAAGCAGGAAAGTGATCTCTCTCAACACTCAATAAACTTTTGTAAATGCTCTGAGATATGATCAAGAAATGGGAAATTCTGGTTAAGTAAACGTTCTGATCAACTCTGAGTCCCCCAACACTGCCCTATCTTTCCCTTCCCACCTCCTGGTGTATGTATGAGAAGTAAATTGTTTTTAAGTAATTTTAATATAGTAAAATTCAGCTAAATATTATCTTAAATCAATAAATTCTTAAGTAACTCAAAGTCTTTGTTACAAAGATCAGTTACCACTGGGACAATATTATAGATAAAACACAGCTGTTTGCAGTAAGTGCAGCAGTATCTTTTTCAAAAAAATAGGAGTTACTAGGTAATTTGTAGAATGTGCACACATGTGCACGCACATAACTAAATACACACACCCTATACAATTTTACGTAGCATCAAATAGCAGAACAGGGTGGGAAGTTATTCCCAATGTTGAACACACCCTGTAAGCTTTGAAGTCATTCCCAGTGTTCTTCCCAAAGTCCTTCCCCATGTTCACCACTCTCTATAAGCCTGGCATACAGCTCTATGTTTGCAGCAGATGACCTTGTTTGCTATTTCACAAAGAAGGGAACTATTAGGTAGAGACTCTTATCTATTTTGTCTTATTTATTCTACCATTCTGCCCACATCTTGATGTGGATTTTCATCCACTCATTCTTCCTGTCTGCACACTGTTCCAGTGTGGAACAGGCGGTTCCACTTTTTGTTGAAGACTGATGTATCCACCTTTGTCCTGAAACACAATACCCCTGCCTCCTCAGGGATCTCTATCCATTGATTAGCTCCTTTCTTCCTGTCTCTGTAATAACTAGCCCCCAATTTGCACATTTCTGTTTAAATTCACATAGTTTACATTTTAGTAGAAAAAAACATACTAACTTCCTTTAATGCTATATGTCCTAAATTATTAATGCTACTTTTCTTGAGCAGGCTTCTAGAAAGAATACTGTTATTGCTATCATTCTCCATCTCACATTTAATCTTCAGCTCACTTCTACTTATATTATGCCTTGATGATTCTATTGAGACCTCTCCTTTGCAGCTGCCAACCCCCCAGGCCTTGAGACATTTGCTACAGGTCTCTTTTTTTCTTCATTTGCACACTGCCATTCTATCCTGAATCATCTCCGAACTCTTTCTGCAGCATTCCCTTCTCAGTTGTTTTCTGCCTTCTCTTAAATACTCATTCTCCAGAGATGTGACCTAGCCTTTGACTGTATACTCTCTTGGGAGATTTCAATAGTCTTGGCAACAAACACCATCCACACACGGACAACACCTAATATCATCAGTCCGGAGTGCTCCTCAGAGCCCAAGACCTACACAGTCTACTGACTACAAGCCCTTTTCCACGTGGATTCTCCAAAACTTCTCTACATTAGCACGTGCAAAGCTGAGCAGCAGGTTTCTCACCCCTAAACTCTACTCTATCTTGCACTCCTGCATTGGTAAGCAGCTTCAACTGGCCTATGGAAGTCATTCTGCATTTCTCATCAATCCGTCTTCCCCTTTCATCCGCCCAGATTAAGGTCTCATCATCTCTTGCCTGGACTATCACAGTCCTTTCTCTTTAACCTTGCCTACAGTTTAATTCATTTACCTCACAGCCACCATGATCTTTCCAGTATGAAAACCCCTTAATGTTACACATTTACATACACCAGGGTAGGGCAGCAGTGGGTGACTGCTGAATTACCACAATAGTGACCAACAATTAGTAATGGCAATATCCCATACATCTCAGGTAAACTGGAATAGTAAAGAAAGAATCTCCATCCCATAGGCTAATATCTATACTCAAGAGTAACCTAAATAGTCTTCTTTGGATTTACTTCCTGTTAAACAACTTAGAAATATGAGAGTACTCTAAAAGTCTGTATCTTTCCATGAACTTTTTGAAGAGCCCTCATATAGAAATGCTGTGACTTAGTGAGATACTTAGACTTTTACAGATGACTAATGTGACACAAATGGGAGCGCTATGTTTATAACTAGTAGCCAGAGGAGCATCTTATAAGTCTTTACAGGTAGCCCCTACCTCTAAAGTATTCTAGAGGTTTGATATTGTTCCCTGAGTACGGTGTCATGGATGAATAATAACTGCATCCAGTCACAAGGATATTATTTTGCATGAAGGAATAAGAAACTTAGTAAATGACATCTCTATTTTGAGAAAAAGTTCATATAAGTTCATATACTGGGAATTTTAACAAAATGTATCCAAATTGCTTTGAAAAATAAATTTAATCATGTCTTGATATTTAACACAGATTAAAGAATCTGTATTCAACATGCTAATTTTCCAAATAGACTAAGTTTTTTCCAGCTTTATCACAAGAGCAAAAATGGTAAACAATTAAAAAACAAAGGAAGCTTCCATAATTTATCTTTGCCTTTCTCATTTTCCACAGTATTTCTGTATTAAAGCATTAATCTAGTGCTTCAAAAGTGTTATCACTACAAAACAAATCAAAGTGTACAAAAAATTATATCCTGCACAACAGAAGTGACACAGTGTTTAAAACAACAGCATCAATGCTTACAGACAAAGCAAAACGTCTGAGGTTTCCAGACAGACAGAGGGGCTGCATGAAAGTCGAAGGGATCTGGCCAAACTAAGAGTAAGTAACTTGCTTCAGGTGAACAGGGCCCTGCTGGGCAGCAGCAGTCAGTATTTCCTACTCTGAAGCAAGAAACACACTGACCATCTTTCCTTATAGATGCAGATACCTCCACTTATTCCCTTTGAGAGTTGCTCTGACAATGCCCTTTGAAAGAATCCACCTTATAAGACACACCCACCCATTCATTCCATCCAAGCAAAAAAAATTTGAAACGCATAACAGTACATAATGAGACTGAAGTTTGTGAAGCTAAAGTTTCAGTGATAAAGTTAAAGTTAAAACACTGATATAAACAAGAAATGCAATCAGCACTGAAGAATAATGAGATTGGGTACACCATTTCTGAGAATTACCACTGAGTTTAAGGACCAGCCAAGTGAGCATCTAAAAAAATAAAATTTAAATAGTTTTCCATTCTCCTCCTGTATGCCTGCCATATAAAAATTAAACTGCTCAACACCTGCACTGCTATTAGAATTCTGAGAAGACGCTTTACTTACTTTACATTCTTCATTTCGATAAAGACAGTTTCTTAGGAGCTGCATGGCACTGCTTAACTCTTTAATAAAACCATCCTGTTTAAATAAAAAGTAGTTGGAAAATGTGAACGCAACAGCATACTCCACTTTTTATATGTAGTAATTCCTTCCCCTCTGGGTCACAGTACAAGGCAGCTGTGCTCTAATCACATCTGACCACCGTAACATTGAGGGGACTGACAAGCTAATGATCACTGAAAGATGACCATATCTCAAGAAGCGCATCCACTATGAAAAAGCTATTTCTGTTCTATCAAGCATGGAGGAACTTAGATATATGATAGCCTCCATGTTTCATCTCAATAAAGTGAGGCAGGTACTGACTGGTTTTCAATCATATCAAGTTTTGGCTGACTTTCTCAATGATAAAGTAAGGGCCTTTGGCTAAAGAAAAAGAAAAAGAGGCAAGAAAAGAAACTGACAAACGTAATCTAACCCTGTATCAATTAAATTATTACATAAGGCTTTGTCTTATTTCTTATCAAATGCAGTAGAAACTAGTTGCTACATAGAGGGCTGCTATAACAGCCCTATCTACACACACATATATGTATATTTATATAGTTATACAAACACAGACACATTCACTTTCTGAATAAGCCTCTGTGGCAGATATTATTAACCATAGATATTGTATAATAACCATGTTAATACAAGTTTACATGAACATTTAGTTTGAAGTTGAGTCTGCAAGAAGAGACATTCAGAAGCCACGGAAGGATATAAACAGAGATGAGGAATACCAGCTCTGCAACCACCTAAACATAGCAGCAAATACTGGTTTCATCAATCACCAGTTGCATAACTATGTTGTCATGAGTGTTTGCTCCTGAGATAATAAACACAAAATGTTTGAATAGTGCCTGGTGTATAGTAAACACTTAATAAATTATAGTCATTATGGATCTCACTCCTAGTGAACTGGGCTTGCTTTGAGAGATAGATTTTCTTTTTGTAGTATAAAAACTTTATCTGGTATAGTATCGAGCACATGTGGGTACTTCTAAATGCTTATAATAACAAAAATGCATAATATATAAGTATTATCTAAAGATCTTCAAGTGAGAATTATGACCAAAAAAATGCCAACAACCTCCTAATGTAGAAATATCATTCATTTATCTGACTGAAACTTTCTTCTAAGTCAGACACTTATTTCAACTTTGTGTTCATTTATAGGCACCAGGGCACTAAGAGAGATGGTCTGTGGATACGTGCATTCCTTTATCCCAGAATTTTAGAATTCAGAGTTACCTTTTTTTTCAGTGCTGCCTTCCCAGGCCTCAGAGAATCTAGATTCAGTTGTGCACTAATGCGCTTCATCTGCTCCATGCAGTTGTCTATGAGACTGGCTGAAAGACAGAATCTATAACAGTCAATAGGATAGTCCATTTCCAAATAAGTTAAAACCACGTATAACAACCAGATTCTCAAAAACAAACAAAAAACCCACAACATTTTATATTTCTGACCTACTTCACCTTAGTATTTTCAGTGAGAGATTAATGAGTCAGAGTGCTCCCCAAATCTAATTCATGTTTTGAGACATGCATAATTTATTTTAGTAGCAAACCACAGTTGAAATTAATGCATTTGATGTTGCTGTTATTCTCTTTCAGCTCTCAGACCTGTGTTCTCTAATGTCCAGATGAGAAATTACAACACTCTAGAGGGGAAATTTATATGAAAATAGGATCAGTTGATGCTGTCGTTTTTAGTTGTTTTTACCATCAAAACTATGTCGCTTTATTTTTTTCATGTTGCAGAATGTGCTTGTGGATACTAATATTTATCATGAAACTGAATAACGTATTACTTTTTTATAACTTCTCTAATATTTACATATAGATTCTCTAGAGTAAGAATCATTACACATTAAACAAAAAATTATCTACATGTATAATCTTTTTTATTTTAAAAGTAATGCATGTTTACTGTTTTCATATTTTTAAAAATCTATTTTTTTTTAGTAACACTAAGATTATAAGATCTTTACATTTTGAGTCCAAAGAAAATTAAAATGACTGATGAAGCAGCAAAATACATGAACTGACAATACGCCATAAAAACAGTTGATGTATTGTGTGGCTGACCTTTCAAAGCATGTTTCTGTGCTCTTCTGCTGACAGCCAGAAGTGACATCAATGCATTTGCAGCAACTCTTTTCAGGATATCTTTGGAGGATTTTCCTTCATAGCACTGCAGAGAATATAGATCAAACTGCCTTGAAAAAAAAATTTAATCTGGAGCAAAACTTGTGAATAAAAGACTCGTTCTACTTAAAAGGTATTGTTAGGTTTCAACTATGATACGAAATTCAATGGAATTTGATAAATTATTAATATTTGAGAATGCTATGTGGATAAGGCTGTAAAAGAAATTTATAATATGGAAAAGACCAACAATCATTCTCAAAGACTCATCATTTACACAAAATGCTTTATTTAGTATTAACACATAGCAAGTTTATGCACTTAAACTCACTAGGGCATATATGTACATATGTAACTATTTAAAACAGATCCTTGGAAAACTGTTCTACAAGAGAACTGTCATCAAATTCCTCCTTTCTCCTTTCAGGGGACACATTCCCCTCCCTCCATTTCCACCTAACATACCCGTGTATCTTGGGTGATTTGGTTCTCTCCACCTTTCATTTCTACAGTCACACATACCTGTCATATAACATATTTTTCCAAAAAAATAATTTCTTAATATTTTGACTCTTATAGAAATGAATATAAATGGAGTACAACCATACTTACCAATGAAAATTCTAATTTGTCTATAATCCTCACCATTAATAGGAAAATCACCCTCATAGACAAATCATTATTTAACCTGCATATAATAGCAATCTGAGAAAAACTAAGTTGATCCCATTGAAAAGCATTAAATACCTACTATGTAGTAATTGGGGGATGGGAGTGGGAAGAGGTAAGGCTTTTCATGTAGCACTTACTGCAGACTGATGCAGTCTGAGCATCTGTACACAGGGCAGACGGACATGGCTTAAATTGTGAGAAGCCTGGAAGTAGGAAGGCTGAGAACAAGCTCAAGTGACAAATAACTAGCTATTAGGTAATGTAAATACATAAAAAGGGAAAAAATACATCAAGAGGCTACAGAGCAAGAAATAATTTGTCTTTTTTTATCAACCACAGGTAGAAAGAAAATAAGAGAACTTGATGAAATTTATCTAAATTTTATGCCCTTTCTAGATTAATCCGTTTTGAAATTAAGCGATCTAGGGAATCTTAGGTCAAGACTTTTTTTTCTTTCTTTCCATAAGATACTTAATGTAAAAAATAGTCTCTTTAATTACTGTAAACATTCATCAACACATAAGGAGTAAAAATTCAACATATCAATTACAGGCAAAACCTATTACATTAGAGAGTTTTACTAATCTTGTTATCTATATCTATTTGTCAATGAAACACATTGACTTTGTTACTCCCCGCTTATCCACAGGGGATACATTTCCAAAACTACAGATAATACTGAACCCTAAGTATACTATGTTTTTTCCTATACGTACATACCTTGGATAAAGTCTAATTTATAAATTAGGCATGGAAAGAGATAACAGTAACTAATAATAAAATAGAACATTTATAACGATGTCCTATAGTAAAAGTTATGTGGATGTGGTCTCTCTCTCAAAATATCTTCCTGTATTGTGCTCACTCTTCCTGTGATCTGCTGATCTGGTAACTGAGAAGGCTATGAAGTAACTGAAGGGCACATAGTATATACAGCGTGGATGTGCTAGATAAAGGGGTGACTCATGTGGGCAGGGACAGAGAGGGACGAGGAAGGATGGCTCAAGATTTTATCATGCTACTCAGAACGGTGTGCAATTTAAAACTTATGAATTGTTTATTTCTGGAATTTTCCATTTAATATTTTCAGGCCATGGGTAACTGAAACTGCAGAAAATGAAACCATGGATTGGGGGGGGCTACTATAAAAGGTAAAATTTCCACGAAGTCAAATGTATTCAATATTTTAAGGGCAACAGACAGCTAATAATTTTTTGAGAATATTCAAACTCTAAAACCACCTCAAAATGTACTTAAGAAAAAAATAAGCTTACACATGACTTAAGATATAAATATGCATCATTTCCACATGTATCCCCGATGGGATAGTGCTGTAAAACTGCCACTTAAAAGATACTCTGCCAAGACATTTTAAGTTAAGTTCCAATATAGTAATTTATTAGAAGGATGGAGAATTTCAGAAGCAGCTGAAATTTAACAATAATGTAATATAATCCTCTCATTTTGCATCTGAAGAACTGAATCACAAGAGGTTAAGTCATCTGCGTAAGGTCCCACATCAATTTTTCTTTTCAGTATGGCTTTATAGAGAATTTAAATACCCCTTCGAAGGATATAAATTTTAGAATACTGTTTCTTCTGATAATCTAAATACTGTAGTTTGCTTTATATACCACGTGGCACAATGCACAGCCTACATGACATATAGTAAGATACACATATTATTTATGATTGATATTTAATGTATTCTAATAATATTTTAATTTGCGTATCATCTTTCCGTAGGACAAAGAAAATATTGTTTGTAGTTTAACGAGCATTAATAACTGCCCTGTCTTATATCAGGCACACATTTTCTCCTGAGTATGCCATGGGTACAATTCCTCTCTTCACTTCCTTTGTCGTAATCTTGCCTGTGTCCTTCTAACAAATGCTATATATACAAATTCTACTGTTAACATGAACAAGAAGAGCATGATTTATTAGGAAACATGGTTTAAATAACTGGCTAATATATCCATATCTACATAGACTACTCTTTTAATCTTCTGTACTTTGGAAGAAATGGAGAGGAAGATTAGCTAGTCATTAGGAAAATCATTCAGATATCCTGTGGCTACAGAATACCTCATTTTCTTTGGCCAAGTAATACCAAAAGATTATGAGCAATAACTTTTATAATGAATATTACATAGTATTAGGGAAAAATAAAGGCAATGTAAATTTTGCCAATTCTTCTGGCACAGAGTTTTTCCTACGTACACTATCATAAGCTGGCTCGTCACCCTACACAGATCCATACTTATCATGAGTCTAATCTTGGACCCTTGAAGCACAGCACCACTAACAAGAGAAAATAGTTAAGAAATAAAATAGGTCTGGCACAGCCTGGCTGGAAGTCTTTCAATTTCACCAGGTCCAGCAGGAGGCTGCAGGAACCATGGAGCCCATGAGGAGCCAGGCTGCCAGATCTAGCTGGCACTTGACATAGGCAGGGGAGAGTGGGCCAAGCACATTGTCCTCAAAGTACTCTTCTCTGAGGGAGGTCAGTTAAATTCTCTGATGAGGAAAGCATGCTGACAAGCACAAAGGCCTTTTCCCAGGAGAAAAGTGCTCCACCAAAGCAAAAACTAGGAAACTAATAATTAAACGGAATTAGGAGGTGGGGATGGGGGACTTGTGAAAAGGTGTGATTTTGAGTCTTCCTGCTTATAGTACTCTTTAAATCAGACAGTTAATCATTGGGGGAATAAAGTCTGTTCTGATGGGGAATGAGACAACTGTGAAAACATCCAGGTTTTGTTTTCAACTAAGAAGAGTTGAATGGAATGAGAATAAGGTAGTAGCTACAGAGAAGCTGTGGCCTCCAAGAAAAAGTGGCTTTTACAGGAACGCTGTGAGGCCCACTTTTCCCCTAGAGATCCGGGCTTCTGAGGGAGATGCTGCAGACAGATGAGAAAATGTGGGGGACTCCTCATCAGGCTTCTCAACTATGCTGGAAAGGCAACCAGATTCCATAGGGCAGGGGAGGCAAAGGTCCCTGAGGAGCCCTCTGACACCCTCCACAGGACGGCTTCCAGTTATGGACCAGGGAGCATACTCTCCTCTTCCTACAGGCCTTTTCTGCATCTCAATATAATCAAGGCTGATGTTCAAAATGTACAAGTGGTCATACCAAAAATATCTGTATGACCATGACTCTCACAGACAGAAAAGGGGCGAAAATGTCCAAATTCTAAGCAGCAAAAGGGACTGCAACAAATCAGCAGATGGGAACAACCTTCTGTCTTTGTAAAATATCCCCGGCTGATAGGGAAGCTGAAGCAAATTCTTCACAATTCACAATTATACTACTTTCCAACCATTCCATGAGAAGACAAAATTCATAAAATCATAGATTATTAAAAAAGATGATTCTTAATATTGAAAAGTCTAGTAATATTCTTATTTGTAAAAAACAATATGCAACATTAACTTAGGAAACACTTCTAGTTTTTTTAATTGTTAAACTACTTATGAGAAAATATATTACTGATTTTAAAATGTTTTTTGATGAATAAAATTCTTGGCTTATATTTTTAGATTGTATAAACAAGTTTATAAGACAGAACAGGCAGCAGGGTGTGGAAAGGGGGTATTTTCTCACAAGTGTACCAACCAAGTCTGCCTACTTCTATACACATTAACCATCCACAAAAATATATGGCCCATTTATATAAATCAAATGTCAATTTGAATATATTTTATGAGATGCAGACATAGCATTAAAATGGCAATAAGTTCTGAATAATAGCTGCATTCCTGAAATATACCCATTTTGGTCATAATATAGAACGCTGTTTTGTTAAACTGCTGGATTTAGATTAGTACTATTTCATAGCAAATTTTTACATCATAGTCATTAAAGAAACTAGTCAGCATCAGAGCAGTGAGACTGGAGAGGAGATGGTTATTTAAGTTTATATACTTTTGTATTATTTAAACAGTCATAATGAGCATTAATTACTTTTTCATTCAAATGACTAAAAAAATTTTTGGCTAGACCAAGACTGAAATTCAATTAATTTAAACATTAAATAAAGCTTTAAAAAAACAAGAAATCACATACCTGAAGAATTACTTCATGAAGTCGTTCTAGTGATTTCTGATTTTCCTGAGTTTTATCAAGAAGTGAAGCCATTGTTGGACTGTGACACAAACTTGCTTTGTCCTTACCCTGGAGACCCCTTTTTGCTTCCTCAGTCAAGAGAATAGAAAAAAATTGCAGGCTGGCAGTAAACAGGGTAGGGCATGTGACAGACAAGCCCACACATTTGCAGAACATATCTAAAAGAATAATTTCAGATGAAAATGTTTGAAAATTTCTTCAAAATTAAACAAAGATAATCAAATTGATTTGATTAAGTTTACAGCTTTCTTATTACTATTAAGCTATCAATAGTTCAAGTATAATAAGAATAACTCGAGCGTTTAAAAATCTTAAACAGTCAGTAATAAGATGACACAGTAAGTCAAGGAATCTAATTTTCATTACATGAGTTTTTTCTTTATATGAGAGAGAGAGAGAGAGAGAGAGAGAGAGAGAGAGAGAGAGAGAGAGAGCCTACAAATGCACATATACATAATATTTGCTAAGATCCCAAATAAGAGGATTATATGTAGATGAGTTTTGATCCTTTGGGGTCTACAGGTATACATAAAGTTTCAAAAATTTTTAACTTTTAAATTTTGATTTCAGTACTAACCTTAAAAAAAAGTACTATAACTCTACTCTAGATCTTCTACATTACCACACGACAAGTGAGATTGTTTCTGTTTTCAAACAAGTTGGTGCCAAATAGTACTTATAAGCAAGACTTAGTATGCAGAGTTGGCACGATGTACAAAGGTTTCATAGTAGTTCAAATAGTACATGAGTGGTTATGAACTGATTTGCAAACCTAATACCAAGTGGAAAGAATAGTCAAGCCAAATTGACAATGAATCATTCATTATTAATTTCCTGTTATGAGCACTGATTTAGTTCAATCAAAGTAATATTTGTTGTATTACATTAATTTTATTAACTTGATAACTATTGAATTTTATGTTTGATTTTTATATTATTTTTTATTTCTCCTGTGTGAGAATTATAACCATAAGAATTTCTACTTAGATTTAGGGTTATACTAATTTAAGTAACATAAAAAAAAGGTAGTTAGCACTGGGTTTCATAAGAATTATGTTCATTTAAATGATGTCCAAATATTAGTCAAGTTTGAGAAAAGACTATTATAGGTAACATAAGTTATAGAAGGACCATAAGATATTTTAAATGTATATGGGTACATGGGATGGAAGTTGATTAAAAAAACCAAAAAACAAAAATAACACCATGGTAAGGAATATCAATGATCATTTTTATTAGTTATGTTTTCATTAACATTAATTTTATCAAAATGGTTTATTTAGGAAATTGTTTTTGATTAGCACTATTATTATATAAAACTGTGTATATTTTATAAGAAGGTTTTGAATTTAATATGTATTTATTTTACCACTAGGGAAATAGTGTCAGGTAAACAGTGTCAGGTAGAGTTCTGCAAACTTTTTCTGTAAAGGGCCAGAGAGTAAATACTTTATGCTTCACAGATCATTGTCTTTATCACAATTATTCATCTCAACTGTTGTAGCATGAAAGCAGCCATAGGCAATAAATAAATGAATGAGTGCGGCTGTGTTCTAATAAAATTTTATTTACCAAGACAGGTAGCAGGCCAGATTTAACTAGGTGGCTCCAGTACCTCATGTGAGTAGCATTTTGCTTTATATTATTGGTAATTCAGGTGGCAAACTAATTTTTCCCCAATGAATGCAAGAGGAAAATCTCAATGTCAATCTCTCATTAAGTCAATCTCTTTCAATTTCTATCTCCTTTAATAAAATAATGATCTCCAACATGAACACTGTACTCCTTATGGTAGGCTCAGAACTCCTATATCCAGAAAACTAACAATTCTATTTCTTGTTGAATATGTATTTCCTCATAAATCTTACTTCAAAACTACCACTCTTGTTAAAAAATGTATCACATATTTAAGTTTACAGACTGATGAAAGATAAAATAAATGTTAAAAAAATGAGTCAGTTGAATTAGTAGATAACTTGGAAACTTGAAAGAACTCAATTCTGAATACATTTAAACAGATTATTTTAAAAGGTAACAATGTTAGTTATAAACATTTACATAAAAAAAGGTTTCTCACTATGCTAAGATTTAGAACAGAAGACTATGAAAAATTAAAGACTATGAAAAATTAAAGATCATTTAAAAATCGTTTATTTTAGTGGACAACTATTTTATATGGAAAACATCTTATAAAAATAATTATACTGTACTCTTAGCATTTCTGTGCTGTAAGAAAATCCTGATGTCTTGAAACAAGATGGTATTTTTATTATAATGTTCCATGTTATCATGTATATGAGATTTTATATATGCAGATTTACATACATACAGTGTATATATGCCAGAAAAGATACCAATACAAGAAAACATATCTCATTGTTTTATAACCCTATCATATGTATCTTCTTAAAACCACAGGCTTTTCTTACTTGTTTTTATGGTATCTTGAAATACATTTCAATTGATCAAAAATGCATTTTTGGGGGGCTCCTTAAGCACATTGTAAGTTTCTCAAAGCAAGCACCCTGGTATCTCTGTCATATGCCATACCATAATTACTTAATTTTAGATAAGTTACACATCTGATCAGGAATGATAATTATCTTAATTTTCATTAGCAGAAAGACCTAAGTCGGTGACACAGTATCTTCTTACCAATCATTGATGACCAGTGCTTAGCCAGAGCCATGGTAACAAATGGAAGAGAGACGTCACCAGCTTTCCTCAGGAGTGTGGCCAGAAGGTTAAATAAATGTGTCCATGTGTGATAAAAAGCTGATATTAACTCTACATCTATAAAATTAATCAAACATTTCAAGTTATTAACACAAAGAAAAAAAGAACCTTTCAAAATACAAAACTCACCAAAGGCATTTCATTACACTAAAATAAGAGGTACGCACTTGTCAAATGAAGACAAATATTATTTGACGTTATTCAAAATATATTTCAATTAACTTCTTGCTTCCATTGCTTCCTAAAGATACCTCCACTCCACCCTCTTACACACAGACACACTCACAAACCCTCTTATTTTTAAAGCATACTCAAAGCAATCAGAAAGTGTAACAAATCAAATGTTAAGCCATAACTTCAGAACTACTTGGGCACATTATTAAAAAATATCATTGTTTGTGATACTTCTATAAAAGTAAGTTTTCTATTTTTGTTTTTTATTAAATATAAACATTTTAAGTAAAATATTGACACAAAGAATCCAGCAAGGTATTGAATGCGTATCAACTTATGACCATGGAGGTTTTATTCCAGAAATGCAAAGATGGTTCAACATCAGGAAATTTGTCAATATAATTCATTATCCTAGCAAGTTAAGAGAGGAGAAACTGTACCACCATATGTATAGATGCTGAGAGCAGCAATTCAAATGCAGACACTAAGTAAGACAAAAGTAGAAATAAACCACTTAGATATAATGAAGACTAATGACTAACATTATTCTAAATGACAAAACACTAAAATTGTCTCATGAATGATTAATGTCTTAATGAATAATGTGGGGTGGTGGAACTTTCTATCGCTAGTGGATATACAAATTATTACTGTCTTTTGAAAAAGCCATCAGGTCACAGCTATTAATATTAAACAATAACAATAAATACCTACCTTTTTTTCCTATTAAATCTTTATAAAAAATTTTAATTGACACATAATAATTGTACATATTTATGGGGTACAGAGTAATATTTTGATTCATGAATACAATGTGTAATGATCAAATCAGGATAATTATCATATCCATCACCAAAAACATTTATCATTTGTGTTGAGAACACTGGAACTCCTTTCTAGCCATTTGAAAATACACAATCATTGATATTTATAGACACCTAGCACTACTATACCACATTAGAACTTATTCTTCCTATCTAGCTGTAAGTTTGTATTCATTAATCGACCTCTCCCTATCCTCCCTCCCCCTCCCCTTCCCAACCTCTAGTAACCCCAATTTTACTCTCCACTTCCATGAGCTCAACTTTTTTAGCTCTGACATATGAGAACATGCAGTATTTATCTTTCTGTTCTTGATTTCTTTCGCTTAACATAATGTCCTCCAGACTCACCCATATTGCCCCAAATGACAGGATTTCATGCATTTTTATGGTATACCACATTTTCTTTATCCATTCATCTGTTGATGCATAATTAGGTTGATTCCATATCTTGGTTACTGTGAATAGTGCTGCAATAAACATGGGGGAGGGGGCAGATATCTCTTTGATATAATGATTTCCTCTCCTTTGGATAAACACCCAGTAGTGACATTGCTGGATCAAATTATAGTTCTATTTGTAGTTTTTTTTCAAGAACCTCCACATTGTATTCCATAATGGTTATACTAGTTTATGTTCCCACCAACAGTGTATAAGAGTTCTCTTTTCTCCACATCCTTGCCAGCATGTTATTTTTTGATAATAGCCATTCTAACTGGGATGAGATAATATATGATTGTGGTTTTGATTTGCATTTCCCTGATTAGTGATGTTGAACATTTCTTCATATGCCTATTGGTGATCTGTATGTTTTCTTTTGAGAAATGTCTATTCAGCTCATTTGCCCATTTTTTAAATAAAGCTGTTAGGTTGTCTTTGCTGTTGAGTAAGATCTTTGAGTTCTTTGTATATTCTGGATAGTGATTGCTTGTTGGATGAATAATTTGCAAATATTTTCTCCCATTCTGCTGGTTACCTCCACACTCCGTTATTTCCTTTGCTGTTCAGAAGGTTTTTAGCTTGATATAGT
Organism: Cynocephalus volans; assembly: GCF_027409185.1. Taxonomy (NCBI): domain Eukaryota; kingdom Metazoa; phylum Chordata; class Mammalia; order Dermoptera; family Cynocephalidae; genus Cynocephalus; species Cynocephalus volans. Next base: position 64,534,746 of record NC_084472.1, read on the forward strand.
CCTATTTGTCCATTTTTACTTTTGTTGCCTATGCTTTTAAATTCTTCATAAAATCTTTTCCCAGATCAATGTCTTGAAGTGTTTCCCTCATGTTTTCTTCTAGTAGTTTTATATTTTCAAGTCTTACATTTAAGTCATTAATCTGTTTTGAGTTTATTTTTGTATGCAATGAGAGTCAGGGGTCTAGTTTCATTCCCTACCATATGGACATCTAATTTTCTCACCACCATTAATTCATGAGGTTGTCCTTTCCCCAATGTATGTGTTTGATGACTTTGTTGAAAAGCTGTAGATCCATGGGTTTATTTTGAGGGCACTCTATTCTGTTCTATTGGTCCATGTGTTTGTTTTAATGACAGGACCATGCTGTTCTGGTTACTATAGCTTTGTAGTATATTTTGAAGTCAAGTGGTAAAATGCCTCCAGCTTTGTTCTTTTTACTCAAGATTGCTTTGGCTACTTCTATTGTTCCACATAAATTTTAGGATTCTTTTTCCTATTTCTGGGAAGACTGGTGTTGATATTTTGACAGGGATTGCTTAAATCTGCACATCACTTTGGGTCCTCTTTAATTTCTTTCATCCCATTTGTCTGTTTTTGCTTTTGTTGCCTTGCTTTTAAAGCCTTTTCTTAAGTGTTTTGCAATTTTGATTGTAGAAATCTTTCATCTCCTTGGTTAAATTTATTCCTAGGTACATTTTTTGTAGCTATTGTAAATGGGATTGTTTTATTGATTTCTTTTTCTGCTAGTTCATTCTTGGTGTATAGAAACACTGTTGACTTTTGTACGTTGATTTTGTATTCTGCAACTTTACCGAATTCATTTATCACTTCTAAAAGTTTTTTGGTGAAGTCTCTGGGTTTCTCTCTCTATATGATCGTGTAGTCTGCAAACAGAAACAAATTAACTTCCTCTTTTCCAATGTGAATGCCCTTTATGTCTTTCTCTTCTAACTGCTCTGGCTAGGATCTCTAGCACTATGTTGAAAGAGTGGTGAAAGTGGGTATCCCTGTCATGTTCCTGTTCTTAGAGAAAAAGCTTTCAACTTTCCCCCATTCAGTAAGATATTAGCTGTGGGTTTGTCATATAGAGTCTTTATTGTGTTGAGGTGCTTTCCTTCTATACCTAATTTGTTGAGTTTTTTTTTTATCATGAAGGGATGTTAAATTTTTTATCAAATGTTTTTCCTGAATATATTGAGATAATCATATGGCTTTTGTCCTTCATTTTGTTGATGTGATGTATCACATTTACTGATTACCTATGTTGACCCTGTTCATGCATCCCTGGGATAAATCCCACTTGACCATGGGGTATAATCTTTCTGATGTGCTGCTGGATTTAGTTTGCTAGGTTAGAATTTTTGCATCTACATTAAATCAGGGATATTAGCCTATAATTTTCTTGTCCTTATCTGATTCTGTATCAGGGTAATGCTGGACTCACAGATTGTGTGCAAGAATTCCCTCCTCTTCAATTTTTTGGAATATTTTGAGAAGAACTGGTGTTTAACCTTTTAAAGTTTGGTAGAATTCGGCAGTGCTATCTGGTTCTGGGCTTTTCTTTGTTGACAGACTTTTTATTACTGTTTCAATCTCATTACTCATTATTGGTCTGTTAAGGTTTTCTATTTCTTCTTAGTTTATTCTTGTGTCCAGGAATTTATTCACTTCCTATAGGTTTTCCAATTCATTGGCATATAGTTGTTCACAACAGTCTCTAATGATTTTTTGTTTTTCTGTGGCATCAAATGTAATGTCTCTTGTTTCATTTGTAATTTTATTTTTTTAGGTCTTCTCTCTTTTTTTCTTAGGCCATAAAATAAGCCTCAACAAATTTTGAAAAATCAAAATCATATCACATATCTTTTCAGACCATAACCAAATAAAACTAGAAATTAATAACAAGAGGAACTTTAGAAACTGTACAAATACATCAAAATTAAACCTGCTCCTGAATGACTAATAGGTCAATAAAGAAATTAATATAAAAATAATCCTCTGAAACAAATGAAAATAGAAACACAACATACTAAAACCTGTGGAATGCGCAAAAGCAGTACAAAGAGGGAAGTTTATAACAATAGATACTTGCATCAAAAAGTGGAAAGATTTCAAATAAACAACTGAACACTACAAAGAACTAGAAAAGCAATAACAAACCAATACCAAAATCAGTAGACAAAAAGAAATAATAAAGATCAGAGCAGAACTAAACAAAATACAGACAAAAAACCCCCCAAAACAATGAAAAGTGGGTTTTTTGAAGAGATAAACAAAACTGAAAAACCATTAGCTAGACTAAGAACAAAAGAACAAAGACTCCTATTTTCCTTACCCCTTGTATCACCTTAGTGCAGATGTGAAAAGGAAAATATGTTTTGCTAAGATCAAAGCAAAAAAGAAAGAGGAATTGCTCTGAAGAACCAAAGAGTGTCACCCCACACACACACTCAAAAAATTATGGCAACAAAAGAGGATTCTGAAGCTTTGCCTATGGCTAGGAATGTAGCAATTAACCTTCTAGGAAAAGGGCACATTTTCCCATCTCTGTACTTGGGTAAATGAAAGCTGGACAGCAGTAGCTTTCTGAGGACACTTTGTAATGGAGTTTGTCAAACCCCAGTACAAAGTAAACTGAATACTTCCCTCTAGGTGTTCTGCAGCACCCATGAAGTATTTAAAAATAGCACTTTCTAGGGAAGTTTGGATTACAGCAATCCTTGGTGTTTCTCAATCATTTTGTCATTAACAGCTTTTTTTAGATATCTTTCCTCATTGCCATCCCCATGAAATTGTAATTTCACAGATATATCTGTTTCTGTACTATATATATATGAGGGTACTTCAAAAAGTTTGTGGAAAAATAGAATTGAAAGATAACATGAATTTTTCCACGAACTTTTTGAAGTACCCCGTATCTGTACTTTATACATAAAAAGATTACATATAAAGCTTACTTTTTAAATTTAATACAGGCCTACAAATGACCAAATAAAATATTTAAGGTTAAAGTTAAATAAAATTAAAAAGCTAGTAACATTTAACTTAAGTTTATAACTATACTTGCTGAATAACTTTTATAATATATACATTATAATGTATCAAATGATATACATGAATTAGCAATTTGTATAATTCATTTCTGCTATTCACACAATAGCAATATAATCCATTTTTTAATAAAATCATTCAAAACTATTATTTTTCCAGGAAAAATAAATTAAAAACTTAATTTCTTAAAAAATAATTTTAGTAAACTTTTATTTTTACCTAGACATGAAAAAGTAACTTTTAATTTAACCAGCTGCTCAATGTACATATAAATATGGTTGACATTTTTTCCTTTCAGCACTTGACATAATGAACAATGGGTTAAATAATTTCTATATAATTAAATAATAAAATGTAGTCATGTGTCACTTAATGACAGGGCTTTGTTCTGAGAAATGCTTCATTAGGCAATTTTATCATTGTATCAACATCATAGAGTACTTATACAAACCTAGATAGTATAGCCTGCTACATACCTAGGCTATATGGTATAGCCATTATCATCTTACGGGACTACCGTCATATAGGTGGTCTGTCATTGACCGAAACGTCATTCTATACAATTTTTATTCAATTTTCAAAGCCCAAGTCATACACAAAACCAAGAGGATCAATAAAAAGCAACGCAAGGCAGCCAACAGCAGCTAAGAAACACAGACCATGTCTTGCCATATAACTTTATAATCAAGCAATCAAAACTCCTTCAATTGTAGCCATCTATCCATCACACTTGTGTGCACTAATCTTGTGTGCATGTATATATATATATGTCTTGTGTGCACATATATATATATATATATATATATGTCTTGAGTATCTCCTGTGAACTCAATGTCAATGCTTCTTGAAGGATACCCAATAAAATCCAACAAGAAGAATCCAATACTAAGTAAAAAGATTTTATTGGGTAGAGTTGTGCTGGGGGCCACGAGCCACTGCAATATCTAAGGTTGTTTGCCTCACCACCTTCTTCCAAGAATCAATTTTTGCTCCTGATGGTGCAGGGGTGATATCAGCTTGCTGAGATTGCATAGTCTAACCTAATAAGCTTAGATAGGATCACTGCCATATGTAAAATTTCCAAGTAAGGCATTACTGCTCCTCTAGCATTGGGATTATTTTAACACTGATGAGATGGCTTTGCTGGATATCATAACGCACTTCATTTTCCAGATCTAAAACCAAGCAAATCCATATAATTCAAAGGACTAATAAGAATGAATAGAAAGCCCAGAACTACCAAATGTTCAATTACACTATTTTAATTTTCTCTACTACTAGACCATTACATCCAACTTTCCATCATAGAATATTTTCCAATAATTTAGAATCTTAGGAAACTGGTATTATGTGCTAGATAGCCTTATGCTTTCTATTGCAAATGACTGATTAGTAGGTCATCTGGCCTCAGCCATAATTTATAAGAATAACTGATACTCAGAACTCAATGAACTTTCTAACATGACATAGAGAGCTTTGCCCTCATTTAAACTGACAGCACAGGGCTGGTCCTTTTTTATACTACACATTTGCCTCAAGTGGTCTCCTGGATCCACTTAAAAGCATCCCAACTATAAAACACATTATCAAAGCCTTCCAAAACACTGGCAAAAACAACCCAAAAAGTAACCTTGAACTGAATATCTGGGGCCACATATGTAAGAGTTTTTTTTCCTCAGTATTATTTACCTCCATCCTAAACTAAAAAAATTAAGCTTACCTAACACATCTTCAGTGCATATGGTGAGAACTCCAATAATATTAGTGATAAAAGGTTTCAGAAGCTCATCCTGAATCACAAGGTCTGGATCTACCAATAAACATGATTGCAGAAGCCCGGACAAAGAGGACAGGTATTCCAGGAGAAAGGAAATCTATTTGAAAAAGAAGATAAAGTACCACAAAATATATATGAAAAGTCCATGGCAGTGATAATTATTTTTCTTTATTATGAGTCGTAATAAATCACCTCTTTGAATGATAAGTTAATAGAAAACTAATAAAATATTAATCATAATTCTTAAAAATTTGAAACTAATAATTAGCAGACAAAGCATTATTTTTCTTTCATTATAAACATGTTATTAATGGCCACATTAACAATGTCAACTATAACAACACCAAACAAAGCAATATTTTCAAAGCTAAATTTTGGATTCCATTTAAAAAAATGAAGTCTTCATATCTTTTCAAGTAGCTAAATTATGGAATCAATGCTGGAAGAAGCAGAAAAGGGTATTCCAAAGCTGGAAAGTCTAAAATTTTGTAAAGAAGGAATGATTACAAAAATACCCTTCAAAGTGCACAAGTGGGGGGGAAAAAAAAAAAAAAAAAAAAAAGCTAGCCTAACAGCCTAGTTTGTGCTACAAACAAAATGCAAATGTGTTCTATTTTTGCCCTCAACTATCCTTCAGCATAAAAATACATTCTTAATTATAAGAGAAAAAATTAAATCTTCTCCAACATTACCAACAAAACCATCTATGGAATTTACCTGATGCTAATATTAATATTAAATATTAACTGGCAAAAGTTTTTTTTAAAAAAAAAATCTTCTGCATATGTAACAAAGAATAGTTGTGATGTCTCATTTATCTACATGTCTCATTTATCTACTATCCTCAGACAATGAGATAGCCCATATAAGTGAACTTTACAGAGATATTCTGAAGTCAGTCTCTCTCTCTACACACACACACACACACACACACACACACACACAGTTTTTCCTCTCATCTTATTCTGGTGTCATGAGAGTGTAATTAAGAGTCAGAGACCATTCTACACTTGTGAAGGGGTATATGTTTCTGAGGTGAATGGTCTCAGACTATTTCAAAACAGTTCTTCTGTCCTACTTCTGATGAGTATGTCCTCCCTATATCTAATCTGCTGACTTATTTTATATAAAAGCATACATGGCTCCACACTTCACAAACTTCTCAAATAGTCTGTGAAATTTAATTTTCTTATTGCTGTGAAGTCTTTTTTGATCCCTTCATACTCTATGGAATTGAAGCTACGTCTAGGCCGACCTCTGTATGTACAAAGTATTACCATAAATCCATAAGTCATGCACGGTGAGAGGCAATAAGAAGTGTTAGAGAGAGAGAAAAGCTGTATTGTTAGAGATTGTTTTGCAAATTACCATATTTAAGGTTATAAAATATTGATATAGTAGTTCTTTAATTGAAGCTTGATTGGTTATACATATTTTGGGGATAAGCATTGACTACCATCATCTGTATATGATGTGTTGATCAAATCAGTATTACAAGCATATTCATTACTACAAATCATAATTATTCTTTATGCCCCTTACCTAGTCTCTCCCCAACCCCCTCTCCCTCCCCCCCACCACTATTAACCATAGATTTGAAAGTAGCTATTTTTCTATGTATGACATTCTTCAAAAAAATATACCAACTAACCAATCACAAACTCCAACACAATCATACCTTTAACAGACTGTAACCCCACCACCCAGAACTCTACCCACGTGCTCTGTCCTAGACACCATGGCCTGTTTCCTCATCTCCTCAAATGTCACCTCTATTCAAATGTCACCTTCATGAGGCCTTTTCCCAACCATCCTACCTAAAAATGGCCACCTCTCCTCTCTGCTGACACACTTTTACTCATCTTTATTTTTTCCATTCTATTTGTCACCATCTGATAAAATACTTTACAAATTTTTTTTACTTGTTTACTGTCTGTCTTCTATACCTAGGACACAGGACTCCATGTGGGCAGGAATGTTCATTTGCTTTGTTCATGGATATATCACTAGCACCTAGAACAGAATCTGACAAAGCAGAGGCTTATGAATTTTCTGGAATGAGTGAATGATCTTGTTTAAGCACCAATAGTCAAGAAGCATTTAATCTACCTGAGGCCAAGTAGGACTGCAGTTAAGAGTGTGGGCCCTGGAACCAACTCTTGTGGGTTGGTTCTGCCCCTTACTATGTGAAAGACCTAGGACAAGTTACTTACCTTTCTGTGACTCAGTCATTTCCTTCATAAAATGATGGCACTAATGACACTCCATATGATTGTTGTTAGGATTACATAAATAAACACAAGCACCCAGAAATGTCTGTTACTGCTAGTATTCATTCACTGCACAACTACTGAATGAGCACCTGCTGTGAGACAGACACTGTGTTAGACACTCGGGACGCAACATCATGTAACTGCGGGCATGATCCCGCCTTCATGGAACCGGCTGTGACCCTCTGGCCTCATCTCCCCCTCAAATTCTACTTCGGCCACTCTGGCCTCCTTGCTGTTTCTTGGATAGGCCAAGCATACCCCGATCTCAGGGGCCTTGCTGTCACACATCACTGCCTGAAAGGCCCTCCCTCACCGCTGTAAGTGAGACAGCCTAATCCTCTCAACGCTCACACCACTTCCAGTCCCCTGCTTTAGATTTTCTTCTGAGATGTCTATCATCATCAGGCATATATAGATTTGCTCATTACCTGTTCTCCCAACTTGAGGTAATGGGCCATTGTTTTATTCACTTAGAGAAGATCTCAATAAAGATTTGTTGGATGGACAGAAAGAAAAATGGAGGAGAAAGTCATTACACAAATAAGCATGCTCAAATGAAAACACTGCACTGGGAAAAGTACTTCAAAGATGATGTGCATGTTTCCAAACCTTGAAATAGGGGTCTTCACTATTCAGACAGCTTACAGAACGCATCTCAAAGCAAGAGACACCGATCTAGTTCACCTTTATCACCCTCCCCTCGCAAATCTTGTAGCCCTCCTTAAAATTTGATTTTGAGATAAAATTTCTGTTAGCAACAACTACACAAAGAATTGTTAACCAGGCTTCACATACAGATTCTAGCTACAGGCAAGAACTTAAAAACAGTAAATACCTGTGAAGGAATACAAACAAATTTATTCTTATCAGATTGTGTTTTGAAAATACACATAACTTAGCCACCAAGTATTTTGCCAACTTCAACTTCAGTGAAAATAACAGACTTAACAGAGATGGCCTAAAATCACAGAGAGAGAAGGTGAGCTATAACAATGCACCCCTCTTTGGAGTGGTGCTCAAAGATATCCAGACACTTCATTAAACATTTATCACTGATTAACGATGGAGTCAGGAACAGAAACTTGGTCTTTAAATCCCACTGCTCTTTTCTACCATCCAAAGACATCTCATATGAAAATTTTAAGCAACCTATTTCAAATAACCTCATTATACAATGTATGTCTTCAAAGATTTTCAACCTCCTATATAGTTAGTACCTCCTCAGTAGAATTTATGTTTTTGGCACTTAAAGCAAACAAACCCACTAAAAGGCATAAGGCAAGAGGCAGACCTGAAACACTTACCTGAGCCTGGGTACGTTCAACTGGAGGAGATGAAGAGAGTGGAGTCTTGAGTCCCTGGACATACATCTCTATGAGGGGGGCATCTGCAATGCTGTGAAGAACAGAAAATGAAAAGAACACTGGCTAAGAAATACAAAAAACAAAGCAAAACGAATAGGAAAATTTTTCTTAAACTTAGAAATAAAAAGCAGGTATTGAAATGTGATAAACCTTTGCCATAAAAGATCCTCTAACACCTCAGTAGCCTCAATGCCACGTCAGACTCTTGGCTGACTCCTAAGAAGCAAGAATATTCCTAGAGTTTAATTTTGGTCATCCTTAAAGGAGGAACATCCAAGAAAGAAAGCCAATCAACCAGCTGTTTCTTTTCCAACCCTAGTAGAAATCATAGTAGAAAAAATGACAAATGAATATTAAAAACAGAACAAACTCACACCTATTGGATATTACAAATGTTAAAAGAGTAGTCACAATTGAGTGAAGTAAAACAAGGAATACTTTCTTTTCAGAGTTTTCTTAATATCCCAAAAAAGAAAGAGAAGGCACCATGATTTGCAAAGAGAAAGAAGACATTTCAGACAGTGAATATTCAAAGGTAAGGAGACAGGGAGGCACAGAAATGCAAATGAATATGTGGTTAAAACTGGACGTCACAAAGAGAAGTAACACTTACCAAGGGAGTACTATAGACACCATCACTTTTACTCTTCACACTAACCCCATTAAATAGGTGTTACTAATAACACTCCCGAGATTAAAGTAACTTTCCCAAGGCTGTAATGCTACTGAGTGAATGAATTATAATTAGACCTCAGGTCAGCCTGAATTCAATATCTAGACCTTTTCTCCTATACTTTATAAGAAAATTAGAAAAATTATGAGAGGTTCATTAAAATCAGCTAAATGATTAATAAAAATTTAAAGAATCAAATCATGATTTCCATAAATTTTATCAGAATACTTTCTGATGAAAAGTTTAGTTTTCCCAAAAAAAAAAAAAATTCACTCCAAATGAATTTAAACAATGATTTTTCAACCCAGGACGTCACTGTGATATGACCACTGCAGAGATGAATCCCAAAACTCCCCCCCCACATCCATTAAAAATAACCAAAGGGATTGTACTACATTCCTTTAGTCTGCTGAAAGACAAATAAGGTTTAGAACCTCTGAATTTTAAAAATCAAGATTTTTGTTTGGCCTTTTATAGTCAAGATAACAAACCAATAGAAGTGCTTCAACAGACTTAAAAACTGTCAAGACAATTCTGGCAAAAGTAAAAACCTGGAGTCTAATGAGCCTAAAAAAGAATAAGGATATATTCCCAGTACACAAAGTCTTACATCAAGTCATGGATATAGCCTGTGTAAATTCATCTCTACTACCATGTCTCCCTCAGAATATCTCTTACCTACAGAGAAGCTCTATGAGATGGGCTTGTCGTAAAGCATCTGCAGTGTCTCTTGGAGCAATCACCAAGAGGTTGTCTAATAGGCTGCATATTGCTGAAAGAAGAGATGGAGTAACAAAAACACACTGTTTGGGCAGCAGGGCAGAAAGAGATGAATCATGAGGAGGCCGTGATGATGCAGTTTCGTGCTGACCTATTATTAAAAATAAGCATAAAATTACTATTTTATTTACCTTGTCATTATGCACAATACTCACAAGTTCTTATAATCAGAGGAAAGTTCCTGAAAATGACAAAGAAGGGTAGTTGGGAAATTCTCCTAGCTGCTCAATTCATCTTAACTCTGAGACCAGGGAGTTAGACTGCTCATACCTTACCTCCACCATGTTTGTATGGGTGTGCACGCATATGTACACGAATGTATGTGTGTGTCTTGGGAGAATAGAAGAGCCAAGACAGAAAACACAATACGGCTTAGTGTCCCAAGCTTTTAGACACTCAGGAACAAATAGGCGGTCCCAAATTCTGTTTCTGAAATTCCAAATTCAAAATACTTTTGAATTTTATAAAAGTAATAAGGTACATGTGCCATATATTAATTAACACCTTCAGTGGGATCTTGAGCAATACCCCATAATGAAATAAATATTTTTGTAGTACAGCAGATGTACAATAAGAGTAAGAGAATGAATAAAGGAGTAAATACAGCCTGAAATCATTACTGGTCAGGCTTTGTAGCCAAATATATTCAGGCAAGTTTTGCTAGCAAGTGAATTTTGAGAAAACTTACTTTTCAAAGATTTTGGATTCTAAAATTGAAGATATGGGATTGTAGACCTTTCCTAGCAGACTCTAATTTGCCTCCATACTTTCCCTGATGACTCTCACTCCTTATTTCATTAAAGAAAACACACAGCCATGCGTTGCTTAATGACGGGGATACACGTTCGGAGAAATGTGTTAGGCAATTTTGTCCTTAGGTGAACAACACAGAGTGTACTCATACAAACCTAGATGGTATGGCCTACTACACACCTAGGCTATGTGGTATAGCCATTATAAATCTTATGTGACTACCATCACATATGTGGTCCTTAGTTGAATAAAATGTCATTATGTGGTGCATAACTGTATTTTGAACAAATTCAGACTTACAGAAAAGTACAAGAATACAAAGAACTCCTATACACCTATACTCAAATCCCTAAGTATTATTTTAGCACATTTTACCTACCTACCCACCTATATATTTATATATATGATTCACAGAATGAACTCATATGTCATTTTACAAATCATTTGTACATTGTAGGCATAATGCTCCCTTAATCCTAAATTAATTTCCTAAAAACAAGGACTTTGTCTTTTATTATCACAGTACCATTATCAAAATCAGAAAACTGATACAATAGTATTATCTGATCTATAGACCTTTTCTAAATTTTGCCAATTGTCCCAGTATTGTTCTGTACAGCAAAAGAAAAAAAAAAAAAGCTTTTCTTGCTTGGACCCAACTTGGGATTACGCTCCGCATTTAGTTGTCAAGCCTGTTTTCTAAACTGGATAAGTCCCTCAGTTTTGCTTTGTCTTTCGTGACATTTTGCGAAGAACACAGCCAGTTAACCATATAGAATGCCAAGTTTCCTCATAATCAGATTTTCAGTGCATCATATCAGGCGAAACGATTTCTATTTTTCCATTATTGTAGGTATTAACTTTGACCATTTGATTAAGGTGGTGTTTACTAGGTTTCTCCACTTAAAGTTACTAAGTTTCTCTTTGTAATTAATCCTTGAGGGGAATTGGGATTATGTAAATATCATGTATCTCAAAAACTTTCGCTGACTAATTTTAGACCCTATGCATGACTCTTGCCTGAAACATTGTATTGCTATGATGGCTGTCAAATTGTGATTTTCTAATTCCATAATTTCTTTTACATTTTTAGTTAACTTTCTACTGTATGGAAGAGCATTACCTTCTTCTTCCTCATTCATTCACATGAGTATAACTCAAGGATTATTATTCTCTGTATTATTATCTGTTACTTTTACTTTGATGTTCAAATTATGCTAGGAGTTGGCCCCTTCAAGACGGCACCTTTTACCATCTCCCTATTAACCTTTCAGCACTTCCTCATTTTCTGGCACAGCAAGATGTTCCAAGTTCATCTTGTTCTTTCCAGCCAAAGTCCTGAAATCAGATAATTTGTGCCTGAAATGAAGAATGAAATTTGGAAACCAAGATTTGGGCACTAAATGTATATACTGCTATTAGCGTGGTGTTGTTTTGAAGCTAAGAAGCTATGGGTGCATATTTGTGTGTGTGTTTATATATGTATGCACACATACATATACACTTGGGCATATACACACACCTGTGTCTATGAATTAAAAGCCATTAATTCATACTATAAGCTCCAATTCTAATCCAACCCTAAAGCATCCATTAAACACCTTTTCCCTTTCAATATTTGTAATTCCGTTGTTAAGGTAAGAAACCTGGCTTACATCATCCACAAAAATTTACCTATTTTCCCAGTCTTAGAAACACATTACTTTCAGAACTACTAACTCATACTATGAAACTAAAACTAGTAACTAGAGTTCAAAGCTTGTTTACCGTTCTCTCTGCTATTAATATAAGGACTAAAGTCTTAAAAATACGTTCCAGAGTTACTTGGGTTAGGTCCTCACTCCAGTGTTATTCATGTGAAATGCAGCTGGATTGATTTGCTTATATTCCAGGTTATTTTTCCCCATTTGTGTTGATTTTTTTTTTTGTCAGCAAGTGAAACATACATGGTTATAAAAGTTAAATTATACAAGGAAGTATATATAAAGAAGAGTCACTATCCCCACATCTCTATCACTTCTACCCTGTTCCCATCCTCAAACTAATCCTGCTTGGTCTTTCCTCTATTTTAATTTTGCACAAATGAGGGAATACATGTATTTTTTTTTTTAAATTTCCCCTTCATTCCTACACAAGAAAGTAGAAAACTATAAATATTGTAAACTACAAATACTGTTTTGCACTATGCTTACTTGACTTAATATTTCCTAAAAATTAGTCCCTATCGGTTTGAAGATATCTGCCTCATTCTTTTAATACTGTATAGTTCTCCATTATGTAGATGTTTATTTAAATAACCACTCTCCTACTTTTGGGAATTTGGGTTGTTTCCAATATTTTACAATTACAAACAATGCTGCACTAAATAATCATGTGCATATGTATTTTCATGTTGTTGAAGATGAATCAAGGGAAAATTCCTAGGAGTGTAATTGCTGAATCAAAGGTAAATACAAGTATAGTTTTGTTAGATATTGTCAAATTCCCTTCAAAAAAAAGTTATACTAATTTTCATTCCCTCTAACAATGTATGAAAGTGCTCATTTTCCACAGCCTTGCCAAGAGAATGTATTGCCAACACTTTTTAATTGTTGGCAAATTAATAGACAAAGAATATCTCAGTGTAGTATAAATTTGTACTGATCCAAAAATAAGAGCTATTTTAAGTCTTTTTTGAATTATCTGTTCATGTCTTCTTGCTTTTATAGATGGTTTGGGATTCTTTTCCTCCTCAAATATTAAAAGTGGCTTTAATGTTGTATGTTTACATGACTTTGTCTATGAGTTATGTGCAACTATTTAAGTTTGTCAGTTGTCTTTTGACTTTGCTTATTTTCTACCATGCAAAACTTATTTCCTATTTTAATTGTATGTAGTCAAATTTTTCAATCATTTATTTTATTGAATCTGGATTTTGAGGCAGTTAGAAAATCTTGTCCTAGTTTATAAAGAAATTCATCCATGTTTCCTTCTAATATTTGTATGATTTCAATTTTCACCTTTAGAACCCAGATGATTCTTGTGTATGACATAAGATATAGACCTACTTCATCTTGTTTGAAAGGGCCAGCCAGTTTCCAGCACAATTATTAAAAGATCCATGCCTTACCCAGTGACCTGAGATGGCACTTTTGTCACTTAGGATATACTTTGTATTCTATCTGTTTGCCCATGTGCTAGTAACATACTGATTTAATTATGCTTTTTAGTATGGTTTAATGTCTAGTAGGGCTAGTTCCCTTTCTAGATATTTTCTTGGCTATCTTTGCTTGCCCATTTTTCCAAATGAATAAAATCTTGTTCACCATAAAGAAGTTTGTTGGTATTTTTACTGGGATTGTATTTAATTTATATATAGTTAACTTAGGGAGAACTGACATCTTTTTGATGTTGAGCCATCCTATCCAAAAATAAAGCAACAAATGTCCTCTTTAATTTCACAAAATAAATTGACAACAAAATTAAAAATATATATTAATTTATATTCTGAACTAGCTTTCCCTACAGTAAAACTACGTATCCTCAAGAAAGGTTTGATATTTTGAACCAAATAAAAACGGGAAAATTAAATTTAGGTAATTCCATGGAAACTATTCAAACTGTTTCAAGGGAAATTTTTCAGTATTCACAAAATATGTATGTGTCACCCCAGTCAGACTGGCTTTATCAAAAAGACTGAGAATAACAAGTGCTGTTGACAAGGATGCAGAGAGAGGGGAACACTCCTACACTGTTGGTGAGAATGTAAATTAGTACAACCACTACAGAAAACAGTATGGAGGTTTCTCAAACAACTCCAGACAGAACTACCACACAATTCAGCAATCTCAATTCTGGATTATACCCAAAGGAATGGAAATCAAGTCAAATGGATACCTGCACTCCTATCGTCATCACAGCTCCAACAGAACCAACCTAAATGTCCACTGAGAGACAACTGGACAAGGAAAATGTGGTATATATACACTATCGAATATTACTCTGCAGTAAAAGAAAAGAATGAAATTCTGTCATTCACAGCAACATGGATGAGTTCAAAGAAAATTATGTTAAGTGAAATAAGCCAGGCACAGAGGGAAAAGTATACCGCATGTCCTCACTCATAAGTGGGAGCTAAGAAAGAAAGAAGGAAGAAAGGAAAGAAAGACCACAGTGGTGTACTGGGCTTACAGAGGGAGAGAGCATACCTAGGGTTGCCAGGGGTTGAAGAATAATTGGTCAGGGGACACAGAGAATAACTGCAATTTGTGGTAATGGGTATGCTCATAGCATTGATCTGATCATCACATCTTGGGCATGCGCTGTGACGGTCAGCTTTGTACTTCAAGAGTATGCATAATCAATAAAGAAAAAAGATAACAATAGAAAAGAAAAATATGTATGCATCTTCAACATTTCTAGGGCAAGTGTACTGAAGAAAAAATAATCATAAAAAGAAGGGGAAACATAGCACTTAGGAATTGAAACTCATTTCATAAAATCAGTAACATTTTCATATTTTATCTGAAGAGAATTATCCTACTTCTTTATATTAAAACAGACAGTACTCAAAATACTAAAAATTTTATTTTTTAATGATTCCTTTCAACTCTGTATATCAAACGAAGGCTTACAATTTATGAGAGATTCTGTTAAAGGTTTTATTTCTTATAACACAAAACAATTTCTCTTTTACAAAAGTTATTAAAAACAAAATGCTGATGTTTAAAGTGGCCCCAGTTATGTATTATAGAAAATTTGTGTCATCCTAGGCTAAATCATTATGGGGCATAATAATTCCCGGGTTAATCAAGATTAACAGAACGAGAAATTAAAAGACTAATAAGCTTCACTGGGAAATGTAAGTAGACGTTCCAGCTGAGGGAGCTAAAATCTCATTATTACTATCATATTTTATCTTAACACTATTTTAAAGAGATGAAATTAAGGAAGAAATTCAACAAAAAACTTACTCTAGTCTTAAGGCTGGTTCATTGACAATACATATTTAATGTTTTATAGCACTATTCAAAGATTCCTTCACAGGATCAACAAAAAGGATTTAAAAACTTTTTTTTCTGTCAAATATATGCACTGAAATGATTGGCAACCAGTAATATTATGCATGAATATACACTCAAAGCACAATACTTAAAAATAAAATAAATTTAAATAAAGAGTAATGTAAACCCCCCCCCAAAAAACCCACCAAAATACTACATGTCTACACAACAACCTGTACCTTAATGTTCACGGCAGCATTATTTATAAAAGCCAAAAAGTGGAAAAAATCCAAATGTCCATCAAATAATGAACGGGTAAATGTGATACATCCATACAGTGCAATGTTATTTGTCAATAGAATAAAATGAAGTTCTGATGTATGCTACAACATGGATGAATCTTGAAAATGGTATATACTAAGTGAAAAAAGCCAGTCACAAAAGACCACATATTGTATTATTCCATTTATCTGAGATGTCCAAAATGGGCAAATCCATAAAGAAGTAGATTAGTGACTGCCTATTCTGGGAGGATGGGGAGATAGGGAGTGACTGCTAATGGGTTCAAGGTTTGTTTTGGGGACGATGAAAACATTTTAAAACTGACTGTGGTGATAGTTACACAACCCTGGATATAATAAAATAAATGAATTATATACTTTAAGTGAATAAATTGTATGATATGTGAATTATATCTCAATAAATCTATTTTAAAAAGTAATGCAACATGCTTTTAGAGATAAATATTCAAAAATTCGTGATCGATTTTCACTTCATGCACTGTCCTTAGCCACTTAAACAATCTGAGTTTGCTCCTTTTCTTCTTAAGAGAATAAAATGAGTATTTTCTACAATTAAACACTTTTATATATTGTTAATATGATTTACTAAAAACCCAAACAGGACATTGTTTAGGAAATTATTGAAAAAAAAAAAATCATTGTAAAAAAAAATCCTAAGTTTTAATTTAGCATGTATTTCTAAAAGTTTTAAAAAGCATTTTCTCTGCATACGTTTATATTTCAGTGTTTAAAATTACCTTCTTTTTAGGCAGTACATTCTTTTCACATAAGGAATTTAATGCTACTGAATAAAGCCTATATAATACTCACCAGAAGTAATGAAAGTTAAATTATAGTCTTCAAAATATGCAAAATTTGAAGCATAGCAGAGTTAAGCAGATCCTAATACAAGGAGCAAAATTTATATACTGCCATTCATAAAAATAAATTCCAGATTCCTTATCATACACTTGTAATAAAAAGAAGACTCAATACATTTTGTGTGCTTTTTTAAATGGAAGTACAGCCTCAGAAAATACTTATTACTAGAATCTCTTCACTTTCAAGTGGACTACTGTGGTAAAGTTAAGTATTTCCCAAAAGAAAGGAAAAATGAAATTAACTAATATCCATCAGTTCCCTGATTCCTAATAAGGAAGCATAATAGCAGTCAGGCTATCGGATAGCCAAATTCCCATTTAATAGTTAAGCATATTCATTTTGTTAAATTCTGATATATTTATTCTAAATTTATTTTGTCATATTCTGTGACTTATTTTATTAACATTCTAGTCTTTAGACATTTACTTTCAAAATATCTATCTGGACAGACTTCTCATTTTTCTGTTTTGAAAGCAGAATGTCTCTTTAAAAGGATACCTTGAGCCACAAACTGGTCATGTGAAGGTTCAGGTGGAAGCGTTGTTGATGGCACAAGTGGTTGAAATTCAGCACTCTCCAATGAAGGTGCCACCTGTGAACCAGTAAAGAAAATTATTTTTTTAATGTTACACTATGGAAAATGAAACACAAGTAACATACACACAAGATATCCTTAAACGATGTAACAGAATTATACTAGTTAGTATAACTAGAAAACACTCCATATCTGAGAGTTATTGCAGTTTTTGTGAATGGCATTTTCTAAACTTCTTCTTATAGGAATTTTTAGAGTTTACATAAATCAGTAACTCAAAGGAGCAAAGTTTTGATCTGATGTTCATTTAGGATTTTAAGGTTCCTATTAGGCCTACTCCATCACTGCCCAAAAGATGAAAGGCTAACATATACTACTTTAACTATAGTTCACTGTGTTCTTGAGATATTTTGTATTTCTTGATATAAAAGAAAAGGTTTTTTTTTTTTAAATGTTTCAAGTGGCACACACAGATTTTAATAGTGCCTAGAAAAAATTAGAAGATATTTTTCCCTAACTTGCCTCATATCAAAAAATGACTTTTAAAAAACTCAGTAATATGCTGACACTGTTTCATAATACAACATTTTTTAAAACATTAAACAGATATTCTGTAGAAAGCAAGCACAGTTTTACCTACAGATTTACAGATGAGCAGACTGTGTGGTCTCCTAAAATTGAAAAAGCCCAGGCTGATGTGTTTGGCACCTCCTATGTAAAAACCATCTTATCTGGTGAGATCAGATAACACTTTTTCTTACCATAAATTTCTTCTCTGTGAGATAGCATGAAGTGCCCATACCTGGATAGCCTCCACGCCAGTGCACGCACACAGCATAAGCTACCAATAGAACCTATAAATCAACACTTTTACTGACTCAGACACTATATAGCTCACAAAATTTGTATGTGAGTTATGTTGGTTGTGTATATATCCTCATACTACTGTATGGTACTTTAGACTAAATATAAAATGAAAGCAAAAACTAAGGTTATATTCATTTGTTGTTTCTAATAGTAAATAGAACATAAATTTGAAGAAATTGGTAGAAATGAAATATACAGTTTTTAAAATCCCCCTTTCAACTTAAGACCTTAATAATCTATGACAACATCAAGTAAACATGACAGTTATGATACCAAGAAATAGTGAGAGAAGCTACTCAAAAAATATAAGCAAAGCACATAAAATCATCTAAAAAGTAAACCTGGATAAAGTTCAGTCTAAATAAATCACTCATAGACAAGCATTAAATGCCTCATTTTATATAATATTAGATCCACGTAATAAGAAAAGATAACCTCAAGCTTATTTTAAAAAACAAATTTGCCTACAATTGGCAATGAGAGGCATGTAAACAAATGTTCCTGTCAACAGACAAAAAGAAAACTTTTATAGTTCTGTGAAGAAAACAATCATACATCAAGACTGATATCACAAACTGTGTTAAGAGCTGATTAATATATCTGGCTCCTGCCACAGACTCCTTTGGTTGTATTAAGATAAGTTAAGGACACAATGATGCTGGAATCCTTTATCATTTCACTGAACATTCTTTCAACTGACAAAGACTCAAGAAGTCCTTATTATTGATAAAAGAGAGGTAGGGACCTGGTTTATAGTTTGAGAAAAGAAAGTTTATAAGGGCCCACTAAATGCCTGGCTCATTAGAAGAAAGCAAAGTTGTGATCCATGATCAAAGGTCAGGCACTCATTAAAGTTGTGATTCTTCTCAGAACAGTCCAGAAAAGGGATACACAAGTTTAGAGAAGATGCTTTTAGGAAGTACCTAATAGTTTTATAACTTACCCCATGTGGTTGAGAAAACACAAAGACTTCTTTATATGGTAATACATTGTGCTATAAAAATTGATTATGGGGGATTCATATTTCTTTTAGCCTCTCAATATTTTTTAAATTCACTATATTGGCATAATACTATTTTAATAAGTAAAAACAAAAAAGGCATTAGACTGAATTGCTCTAGTTCTATACTCAAATCCTTGCTTGTTTGGAAATAATCTCCAGTAGATATTTAACTGATTATATTTGATAATACAAGCGTATTTCAAAAAGTTCATGGAAGGATTAATATTATCTTTTAAGTGTATTTTTTCACGAACTTTTTGAAGTATCCTTGTATATGTGGATATATGAATATGTTACTTTTTACCTTGAAAACCAAATAATAAACAATTTTGACATTCAAAGACTAGCTACTTGCCTTGGGTTGAATGTTCCCCCAAAACTTGATCCCACTGTAACTGTTGAGGGTGGGAAATCCTATTATGGTAATTGAAATGTGGGGCCTTGAAGAAGTGATTAAGTTGATGGTTTAATGGTGGTCCTAGGTATGGTTCTGAGGGCTTTAAAAGGACAGCCCATGAGAATCTCTCAGTCTCTCTGCTCTGCCATTTTCTGCCATATGAGACCCTGCATTGCTGTAAAGCCACCACCAAAGAAGACCCTCACTAGATATGTTCCCTGGACTTTGGACTTCCTAGGCCTCCAAAACTGTAGCAATAAATTTCATTTTCTTACAAATTACTTAGTTCCATGTATTTTGTTATAAGCAACAGAAACGGACTAATAAAGGTTAATTCTAGTTGTCAACTTGATTAGATTAAGGAATGCCAGAAACCTGGTAAGGCTATCTTTTTAGGTGTGTCCATGAGGGTGTTTCCAGAAGAGATTATCATGCGAGCCTGAACCAACAGAGTGGGACTGTGATATCTGACCTCAATACGGGTGGGAACCATCCAATCCACCGGGGGGGGGGGGGGGGGGGGGGGGGGGGGGTCCCCAGAGAACAAAAAAACAGAGAAAAAAGGTGAATCATTCTCTATCTGCTGGAACTGAGATACACCCTTCTCTCCTGTCCATGGATATCAGAGCTCGAGGCCTTTGGACTTGGACTGAGCCACACTGGCAGCACCCAGTTTGCAGATGGCCTACCATGGGACTTCTCTTCACAATCGTATAAGCTAATTCCCTTAATAAATCCCCTGTCATATATTTATAACATATCCTATTTGCTCTGTCTTTCTGGAGAACCCTGACTAATACACTACTAATACACTAGGTGCAATATATACCTACAAAGCTATAAAGAAGGCCTGATCTAGTCCAAGTCCTCATTTAGAGATAAGGACCACAAGTTAAAGGATTCACCAAAGCTGAAACTCTAATTAGGATTCTCAAGCCAGAACTGCATTCATGACAGCATAAATGCGTTGGAGTCAGAGGAAGTCCTCAGACACAACTCTTAAGACAGCTGGCTAGTCTTGTTTGACAGGCTATTCTTCCTCTCCCTACCCCTCCTGTGTCCATGTGGAGGAATTTTAGCTAAAGTTACACTTCTGGCTCCTTCCTAGGTGGACAAGGGGGGAGTTGGCTTGGTTTAAGAGCAAACTGAGAATATTTAGTCATCTGTTCTCTTCCCCCATAGCAGAGAACACACATTCTCACTGCTCTCTATCTCACAATAAGAAGGAACCCCAAAGTGGAAGGCCTAGGGTTGCCCTTTTGTGATAGTCTAGTTCTTATATCTATCACGTGCTCAATTCACTAAAATGATCTCAGTGCAAAATCACAATCTAGGCTTTTCCCTCACTTTTATCTGCTGTGTGACATATACTGAGATTTTCAATTTACATTTCCTTGATAAATACACCTGAGTTTTTTTTTAATTGAAGAATATGTACTTCTAGCCTTACCACCTTACTGATATTGTAGAAGAAATAAAAGCTTGTTAGTTACAGATAGATTGATGCTACTTAAAGCCACTGTCCTAAAACAGACTCAAAGCAGGCTAATGGTGGTTGCCAAAGGCTGGGGGTAGGGGAAATGGGGAGATGTTGGTCAAGGGTACAAGCTTTCAGATATAAGACGAATAAATTTTGGAGATCTAATGTACTGTATGGTGATTAGAGTTAATAATACTATACTGTATACTTGAAATTTGCTGAGAGTAGCCCTTAAGTGTTCTCACTGTTGGGCCAGCGGGATCAGGAGGGCCGGAAAGCGGCAAAGTAGCGATGGAGCCTCCATCTTGTTAAACTCCACACCACTGTCCTCTCCCCACTCCCTCCCCGGAAGGTGGAACCAGATACTGAACCCTGCTCAATTCCTTACCATATATGGGCAAAAAACTCACCAACAGCCCTCCCCTATAAATACCTGCTTGTATCCACCCTGGGTGTGACTTCCCTAGCCTCACTCCCTTGTGGGCCATGGAAACTCGCCTAGAAGCGCCCCCATTAAAGCCTACCCTAAATTTACTGCCTGGCTCCTGGTTTTCTTTGCTCCAGTTAGAGACCAAAACCTTCAAGATTCAAGATTCAAAACACACACACACACACACACACACACACACACACACACACACACACACACACACACACACACACACACACACACACACACACACACACACACACACACACAGTAACTGAAGTCATGGATATGTTAACTAACTTGAGTGTGGTAATCAATTCACAATGAAAATTCAAATCATCAGATGGTATACCACACACACACACACACACACAGACACACACACACACACACAGACACACACACACACACACACAGTAACTGAAGTCATGGATATGTTAACTAACTTGAGTGTGGTAATCAATTCACAATGAAAATTCAAATCATCAGATGGTATACCTTAAATATATATAATTTTATTTGCCAGTTATATCTCAATAAAGCTGAGGGAAAATAATAAAAATAGAACACTCAAATTTTCTTAGAAAAACTAAAAAATATTTTTTTCTTCAATGTGTTTGCAGACAAATAAGGTTTCTAAATTATGCTTCAGTATAAAATAAGCAGCTATAATTAAGTGTCCTTTTGAAATGGCAGAGAATAGCAGTCATTTACCATATCAAAGCAGAATCGGAGTATAAAAAACTATTTGTCATATAAGCAAAATGCATCAATGTTCAAAACTGATTTGCTTTGTATTCTGCCTTACAGGAACAAAACATTTCACTGGATACTTTAAATATTTTGAAAGTTAATTTAAAACTTGAATATTTTATTTGTCAAAATGATTTTATAATACTTTTCATCCTCTTTCATCAAAAGCACTATTATGCCTAAATAGATTCCTTAATTTTTTTTAAAAAGTACAAAGAAAGAAAATGAGTTTAAGAGCACAAGTTTCTCAGAGTTTGTCCTCTTTCAACCTATATTAGCTTTGTGACGTTGGAACAAATACTTAAAATTCTCTTAAGAAACTGGCTCTTCACATGTGAAAATAGTACCACCCTCAAATGGTGTGGACTTAACAATTTAATCCATTTACATCACTTAACATGAGTAGCAGCACACAGCAAACTAGGGAGTGTAATCATCCAAGCTCTTAAAAGTCAGGAAGTTGGCTCTCCCCACACACCAAAATTTATTATATACAATGATCAAGTTATTACCAAAATTAAGAAAATACATTTTAGTACAAATACAAAATAATACCCAAACTTACTTTACTTATTTCAATTACAGTTACCTGCTTCATAAAATTGCTGAAATGTTTTTTCAAAATATTGTTGTCAGTTTCTTTAAATGTTTGCACTTTGTAGTAATGACAACAACTCATAGTAACTTATCCTGGAAAATTTCCAAATTTACCAAGGTGAGAATAAAGTAACAAAAAAAAACAAAAAAGAAAAACAAAAGAAATATTACTTGCTCTTTCTTTTTAAAAAGGGTAATTCTTTACAAAGTAATACATGCTATGCACATAGAACAGAATGAATATTCTATCTTTACCTGCCATTGTATTCATACTAAAGTTACACACTAAAAAATTACTATATTAGAAAAAAACTAATAACTAGGTTATCAGTAAACATCAATATGTAAGTTTTATTAATAAAATCAATATTAAATTTTTACATTAAAAAAAAAACTTGCTCATTTTCACTGTACTACGCCCAGTGGCCTATATTAACAATACTTAAGAACTAGAATTTCACTTGTATTTCCTTCTAACTAAAATATATAAGATTTTAAGCCCCTGGTAATCCATAGGTAGTTGAAATTTATTTAAACAAAGTATATCACTCTCTTTCTCTCTCTCCACCATCATGCAAACTACCATCTCCCCAAGTTTTCCTGGGGCTACCACACTAGAGGTAGGTATATGCCCTATCACTGATGCTTATGTCAAAAACCATTTTTCTTCTAAAAAGCCTCTTGGATCTACTCTTCATTCTATAAAACAATTTTTAACTACCATCAAACAAATGTCAATACATTATTTCTCTAATGTTAATTGTAATGTTTCACACCATTTCATTCTGCTGAAATATCTTTACAGCTTATCTTATCTCTTCAAATCCAAAAGTTGGCACAGCTTTCTTAACTAACCCCCATCTGGTTACTCTAGTAATCAAACTTCGGTCTTCCCCCAACACTCCACTCCAAACAACCCCATGCATTTTCTGAATGTCTAATGCTTTCAGTACAAAACAACTTAGTGTCCAGTTATTTTCTAGCTATATTTTATGTTCTCAACTAGACTTTGAACTCTTCTAAGTGGATATTGAATCTTAAGACATATTTGAATCTTTTAAGACCCTTGCAAATGTGTGCATACATATAAAAGGGGAAGAGAGGTTAGTGTCCTTTAAAGCCCATTTCACAACTGCCACTTCCCGTACAAAATCACTTTTCATTGTATCATTCCTTCTAATGTGACCTCACTGCCCTTTGACTGTAACATCTATTATGGCATCAATCACATCTGGCTATGGAGTGAAGGAGTGTAACATCACGACCAACAACTGGAGCCAAACATACTTCTGGATTCCAAGAATGTTCTTACTAGTTACTGGTGCTGGCACCTTGAACAAGGGTCCACTCCATGGACTGGGACCTTACTCCATGCCCTAATTTCTTCTTTTGTAAAATAGTGATATTAAGAATTACTTTCTGGTTTATTTAAGATTTTGAAGACCCATTGAGTAAAATTTCTCTTTAAATGTTCAAGTAACCTAAAATCAGTGTTCTTTAAATGTGTGCTCCAGAAAGTTTGAAAGGAATCACATATTTTCACAAAGAAAATCTCAAAAAGAAGGGAACCACATTTCCAACATAATTTGGCAATTGATAAAACATTTTTTAAAAATACAGACATAATTCTGCTCAAGAGCAGCAGAAAAGACCAAATTTTGGTCATAAAGCTGTTGCTGGACACTGATATGTACTAGGCATAAACACCTATTCATTTTGAACACTTTTGAGAAGTAGAAATCTGATTTCAGGAGGAAAACCAACATCTAATATCTGACTCCTCCTACCCTGGGAGAGGAGAACAATGAGTTGGATGGAGGCCACTTCTGATGAGGCATTTACAAGGGCAATTCCCCCAAGGTGACAATGACACTGTACTTACTCTATTTGTAGTTTATAAAACAGATAGGTACCAATCCTTAGAAAGCTTGCCAAGCAACTAACAGATAACACAATTAAAGCCCCTAAGGGGACATTAAGAGCACAATATAGATAATGACTCAGCAATAGCATACTGGAGAACAGGACCAAAATCAAAAGATAGTACAAGTACGTCACTTAGAAAGACAAAGTGGAAAAACCAACCAACCAATAAACAAATTGTATCTTTTATCAATTCTGGGAGATAAAAAAATAAAATAAAATACAAATAACCAGATAAGCTGATTAGCAAGATTACATGCTCTCAACTTTTACCTCAATTTGTAACATTTTCTTATACTTGAGAAAACAATAGATGGTCTAAGTACGGCCAGCTTTGACTTAAAGTAATACTGGCATAATAAATAAACTCTACAGATTTTTCTCTTGTTGGAACAAAGATATACGTTATGTAAGGCATGGTAAGGAAAACATGACAATTAGCAGAATCAGGCTAATTAGACTATTTCCGTGAATAAAGTCACCAATTCCAAAACCTCCATTTGGAATCAAAAAGAAAAGAAAAGCGTTGACTACAAATTCTAACAGAAAATACTATTCTTTTGAAAAAAAAAAAAAAGAAATAAAGACTATATATAAAAATTCTTTTTAAAAAAAGCTTATATATATAAGACTATACATAAAAATTCTTTTAAAAAAGAAAAGCTTAAAAGATTTCATTGGTATATATTTCTGAAAGTCTGTGTAATATCCAAAAACAAACAAGTTAATAACCTTAACATCAATGAAGGTGCGCCATCCTAATAATGATTACAATAAATAACATATGAAGGTACTTCAAAAAGTTCATGGAAAAACAAAAGATAATACAAATCTTTCATGAACTTTTTGAAGTACCCTCATATTTCCAAAGTTTTTCTAAGAAAATCTAGTATTCTAATATGTAAGATTTATATATTATAAAATAGAAAAATGCAAAAGTCTGAATTGCTTTTGCTTTTCTGTACTTAGGTCTTGTATAGGATAGATACAACTTCAGTGGTATCTACAAAACAGCTAACTCAAAGTTTGAGCAATTACTATTTACTGAGTACCTACTCTAAGAACTGGAGAATGTAGAAAGATTTCTATGCTAGTCTATAGCACTTTTAACAATAGGATAACCTAAGAATAATTGTTTTTAAGCAGATATTGATGCTGCCCTTCTATGAACTAAATAACCAATTAATACAACTCATTTTGGCATTTAGTCATCTTATTTCTCTTGTTGAGACAAAGACATACTTTAGCTTGGAAAGGAAAGCATGACATCTAGTGGATCTGAAGTAATTATCCCAAAAAAGAGCCAGTCTTTTGAGACACTGTAAGAGGTAAATCTTATTAATATATATATAATTATTTATTATTCTCCTATTATTTTTGTTCCTGCAGGCAGGGTCTCAAACCTTTGCCTTCCTAATACGTTCTCAAATACAGTAGTTATTCCAAAAACACTTTAAAATTAAATGTACTATTTTTCAGCTGAGAATATGTGGTTTGGTATGCTTGTAAAAAACTAAAAAACCTAGTATCAATCATTAGCTAGAAATACTTAAGTGTCTCAAACTTTTTTGGAACAAAGCAGCTTACGCATGAATCAAAGAGGAAAGGAAGAACGGCAGCAGACAGGCATACATAAATTTCAGGTGTTTGAGATAACCAAGACAAGCTTCTATCTGATGCAAGTATTTAGAAATGTATACCACACTGGAATCATTTGAATGGGTCAACTTTCTCTACATTGTCTTGTCCTTAAGCAAAATTTCAGGATAATCAAGGATTTTCAATCCTATGAGATTTGTTCTCTTCTACTACTAATGATCCATTTTTTATTTTTTTTGAGGTTTGATTTTCGTTTTTATTCCTTTAATATTTTATTGTAACATATCTGTGGGGTACAGAGTTACTAGTGATAAACATTTTACACTTTTGTACTTCTGGTTCTATCAAAAAAGGTAGAAAAGAGAGGTTGAAAACTCAACTGAATGGATATTCAGTGTAGCTATCCTGGAGTGAGGCAAAAAATAGTTCAAATTCCAACTCTGCTACAGCACTATTGATCACAGTGTTACTTAACTTCTGAGTGACTTGCTTATCTGGAAAAGTGATAAAGTATCTCTCACATATGGCTGATGTATAGGTTAAATACAGCAATTTAAGTAAATAGCTAGCAGAATTCTGCATGGATAGCATTTCAAATAAATCATAGCTGTTATAATCATAACTTTATACTTCCTATCCATTCTTATCTCTCCATTATGCAAATTAAATTTTTTTCAGTTATTCAAAATAAAGCAATTATACATCCTTTGCAAGTACCATTGTTTCCAAGGTGGAAAGAGAACTCGGATCTCGGTCTTGACTGGATATCCTAGATGAAGCCCTCCAAAACTTGAATGACTCATCTAAACCTGCAGCAACAAGAAAACTATTAGCACAGACATTCTCCTGGGTACTATAATAATTAACGGAAAGAATACTCATTACAGGAAACCAATCAAGAACTAAGGAAAGAGGTTTTTTAATGTGCATAAGAATCACTGAAAGCCTGTTAATGCAGATTCCTGAGCTCTAGTCCCAGAGATTCCAAAACTCTGAGTCAGGATGGGTGCCATGAATGTGCATTGCGAACATCTCATAGAAGAAACTAATTCTACTGGTTCAGAAGCCATGCTTTGAGTAACACTGATCCAGAGAAATCCAAACAGTTACATGAGTCACTTTCCTAACAGGAACATTTATTTAGACTGTTCAAAAACTTCATCAAATGTCATTACCTTCTTACTTCCTCCAAGAAATGAACAGAAAAATGAATTATAAATTCAAACTTAAGTATTTAGGAGTAAATGAACTTCATGCTTACAACTTACTCTTAAATGGCTCAGAAAAAATATATACATATACACATACATATAAATAAATTGCATTCATAGTCACATGTGCACACATGGTGTAGGGGGTAAATACAGTAAAAAGGTAACATTTGGGAATTTTTCTTACTATTCTTGAATCTTTTCTGTACATGCAAAATTATGTCAAGATTTTTTAAAAACTGCTTTTAAAAAATTAATTTAAAAATACTACCTACTTTGGGCCGGCCTGTGGCTCACTCGGGAGAGTGTGGTGCTGATAACACCAAGGCCACGGGTTTGGATCCTATATAGGGAAGGCTAGTTGGCTCACTGGCTGAGCGTGATGTTGACAACACCAAGCCAAGGGTTGAGATCCCCTTACTGGTCATCTTTAAAAAAAAAAAAAAAAAAAAAAAAAATACTACCTACTTTTATTATTATTATGAAACACAATTAGTATTTACATGTTAAGATTTTATACTTAGCAAATCCAAAAGAATTTACAAACAGAGGTAAAGAAGTTTCAGCAAGATACTTTGATAAATGAGTAACATGCCAAAAATAAATAGCTTTTTGATATATTAGAGAAACAAATTTAAAACTTTAGTAGAAAAAGGTCTCGTTCACAAGAAGGGTAAATAAAAAACTGTAGATTGTTCAGAAATGAACATCCCCAAAAAGTTTAAGACATTAAAAGAGGAAGAAAACTATAAAACTTTACTGAAAGACAAAATAACATGAAATATTAATAAGATGTGAAAAATGGTTTCCACGAAGAAATTATAACATAGAATAATGCTTAGGCAATGTTTAGTGAAAAAAAGAATACAAAAATGTACCTAAGATATGAACAAAATTATGCAAAACAAATAAAAGCTATACAGAAAAAGAAAACTCGAAGAAAATATACCCTAACATAACAAGAGTATTTTCTGGGTAGTGAGACTACAGATGAATATTTTTCTTGTGTACTTTCATTATTTTCCAAATATTTTTTAAACACACACGTGTTTTTAACATCTTAAAAAATTAAATTTTGTAAAAATCAAAATATAAAGATACTGTACTTACCATTTGAATCACTGCCTTCTGAAGTTCTATCAAAAGCAGAAAAATTCAAATCAAATGTATACCATGGTAGGTAACAATGTTTTACCATCTGATTCAAATGTTCATAAAAATGGCAGTGATATAAAAGAGCCTGAAGGGCAGGTTTTCCTACAAGTGATAGGCCAGAGTCTTCATCATGGACACAGGGGCCCTGTAATAAAAGAGGAAGACAAGACAGAGACACGATTTATCACACACTTTCTTCAAAAATATCCACTGTCTCCTCTTAATGAAACAAACAGGTCCCAGATGCACCATATTCCTTCCACTCTGTCTCTGTCCTTCCATGTTACAGCAGCCTGGCCTAGGGCTAATTATTTCCTAATACTCTAGGTTTCTGCTGCCTTAAACACCTGCTGAAGGCAGAAGGCTGATCTACCAAATCTCTTAAGAAGTCATTTCATTTAAAATATTTCTATGAAATGATCAGCTTTAACCAAATTATTATATAATTGAGCCACAAACACGATAAAAGCAGTATTCTTCAACTTACAATAGTAAAATAATAAGCATTAAAATATCAGAAATAACACAGTTCAAGTAGTTATGTTAAAAATTATTTTTTGTACAGATCAATAAAACAAATGAAATGAGAAGACTCATCAATAGCCACGGCAAAATCTGTTTTCCACATTACTTCCTACGTAATTAACCCTGACAAGGAAAAAAAAAGTACACACACACAGACACACATGCATGCATACGCACACACCCACACACCTCTGCCAAAAGGAGGTGGAGAAGAATCTGCTATCACACATTATCTCTTTGCATGTTTCTACAAATAATTCTTTTGCATTACCATTCACTACTTTTCCTGGAATATCCAATGGCAACAACGAAGCAATGAAGATTGGTTTAAAGTTTGCAAACACTGTAATTCTATCATTAGCTTATAAATATTTCTATTTTCTGGAAAATGATAATCTATAAAGCTAAGATTTAAAACAGACCATAGAAGAGAGGGAAAAATAAAAGACAGAAAATAAGAGTCTCATGCTCTACCGACTGAGCTAGTCGGGCAGCCGTCAAAAGACAGAAAATAGAAATCTAAGTGCCAAAAGGAAAGCTGTGGTCAAAACATATTCAAAGCTTACTTTTAACCATAAGATTTATGTATATCTCTTCTCTCACCACTCCCACCACCAAGGGAAGATGGATATTAAAACTTACTCTTCAGGAAGATAAAGTAATTCACAAGTTTAAGGTATAATTACACTAACAATATTATTTCTATTAACACTCTTTTTATGGATATCATCAAATAATACCATTCAAAGAACAGCCAGCAGATAATGGTCATCATTGTCATTTTAAATTCAGAGGTCTGAAAGAAACCAGGTGAAACAAAGAAAAACCCAAGGAGAACTGGGTCACATGTCTCCTGTTTATGAACCAAGGTATATGTTACAAGGAATGCGGCCTTTTAATGCATTGCCTTTTATCTAGGGTGAAGTATTCATCCAATACCACAATCTTAACATTCATAGCTTTGAAACTTTCCTTCTGTTAAGCACATTGTAACATTCTTAAATACAAAACATGTCAAACCCAAAAGAGATTTGCAATAGCGGCTTAACATCACAAAGAAAAGCCCTCATTATCATAATTCAGAGAAGAAATTAACTACCAAGATGAGAATTATAGTTTAGCTAAATTTGCTAGCTTAACTCCAACCACCTAACAAAACTCAATAATCAATAAAACAAAATTATTCAAAGTGGTACAAATACTATTTTTCTAAATAAACGAGAAGTCTTCAAAGTTCATGAACATTTTTTTCCACCAAAACACATACATACTAACTTGTTATAACATGTCTGAACAGGATCTATTATGAGACACTAAGGATAAGACATCGCTGTTTGAAAAGAAAATCCAACTTTTCTTTAGTTAAAAGTACTTTCAAAGAGAGAAGATATATAAGTATGATAGTGGCACTTGTAATTTATTCCCTAAATATGTAAAATTATCACAGTGGTAAGAAATCTAATTAATCCAATCATAATTACACTTCAATGAATAAATTTTAAAAATTCATTTTTCTCTAGTTTGAACTAATATAAAAAGAAAAAAACAGATTTAGAACACAAAGATAAAAGAACTTATAAGAAACAAATTTATAATCAAATCTATCTAATAAAGTTTTAGAACCTGATTTTTTTTCTTTGCCTATAAATCATTGTGAAAATGACTATCAAGACTGAAAAAACTCACCTAAATTTGGATATGAAAAAATTAATATCTCAGAAAAAGACAGAGATAGAAGTATAAGAGATAAGGAGACAAAGAAATCAATTCAAGAGGCCTAACATGGGCTTTATATGATTTCTGGAAAGGTAAAACATAATACAGAAAAAGGGAAAATCATTTTTAAAATAAAAAATATGAAAAAATTCACTAAAGCCAAAAAAACATATAACATTCAAGTCTTCAAATTAAGGAGCTCAGTGAGCGTCAAGCAAGAGAAATAGAAAAAAGACACATTATCATCAAATTATATAACATCAAGGATTCAAAGAAGATGATAAAACAAAAACTCAGCCATAAAGAAGTGAAAAGAATCAAACAGGAATCTCACTTCTCATCCACAGCACTGGATGCTAGAAGACAGTGAAGTAAAATTCGTAGGAGGACAAGTTTTCAACCTAATATCTGGTATTGAGTCAAACTATCAACCCAGTACAATTTACAGATATTCTTAAATATGCAAGAACTCATGGGGTTTATCTCTCATGTACTTGTTACTAGGTAGGAGTACAATCATTTTGAGGATAATTACTACAAAAAAAGGCTCTAACAGAAGATAAAGGATGATTAGAGCTTAGAAAAACTTCAGACGTGATATGGACTCACAATGCAAGAAAAAACAAACTCCAAGAAGAAAAAATCACCCAAATCAATTTTTAAAATTAGATTTATAAACATACACACACACATCTGTGCACATATATAATACATATAAACATACAAATAAATACCAGGAAATTTTTCCTCTGAGTGCCAGAGGGGTCATGGCTCTGGAAGCAGAAATAAGTCTAACAATAGCCACTAAGTGGCTCTGTACTGAATGACTGGTTTTCAATTTTTAGAATCAACCTATAGATAAAATTCACACTGCAGAAGAGAATGGAAACATAATTAACCCTCACAATGCAAAAGTAAATCTGGTAAAAATTAGCATTAGAAGTAAGGGAAGTGAGACTGAAGAGAGGACAGGAATGTCTCAGCTACATATGACTCATCTTCTAATGGAGGGGGTGGGTCGGGGATGGAGGAGGCAAGAGGTATTCAGCAACAGCAGTGGACCAGCAGAGAAACCAAGAACAGTAATCCAACTATATCAGCAGGAGACTGTAAATGAGCTAAATCCTTATATATCGAAGCAGTGAAGGAATAAACATATTATTGCAAAAATGCAATTAAGGAATAAAGATATTATTACAAAAACATTACCCCCTGAAGAATTAAAATCAGAAATAAAGCTGTCTCAGTCAATGGAGAGGAGTAGTGAATTTCATTATAAGCTCTATTAGTATCTATTTATTACTTTAAAAAATTCTTCTAAAACATTCAAATAATTAGTACATTCAAGATATTTTTTAACTTTTTAAAAACCAAATGATTGGAATATGTACATATTACATAACTGTTTATTTTTATTTGATTTATTTTAACTGAGCAGTAAGCCTGAATCTCCGTTCTCCACATACCAAAGCCTCCCAGTAGCAATGGCATGTAATCAACAGAGCTAACTAATGACAGTGGAGCCAAACCCAGCATATGCACAAAAGACGGCCTGACTCAGGCTTTCCACAGATCACTAATGGCACAAGGGCCAGAACAATGAAGCCTTTCATGCATGCACTAGGCTCTGCTCCACAGATCCATCAGTAATTAACGGGGTTGTCTTCTAGCATAGTGGAGAAATCAGCACGGTTTAACTGCTCTGTCTCAAGATGTCTTTGTCCTCACCAGCCTTGCCCTCAGGTGAGTGCCAGGCTGCCAGATCACCTGCTGAATTGCCAGGGAGAGCAGCGAAGGACAGCACTCAAGGAAAAAACTCTTCAAATCACCAGGTGCCATTACAAATAAATTTTCAAAAGAAAACTGCAAATTAATTATGACATAGAAAGCTCCAATTAATTTGAAAATACTGTTCTCAAAGATGCAATAAACAAGAATATTAATTCTAAAACATGTATTTTGTTCCTAGTGTCACAGTGCTAATTTACCCATTAGCTATTATCATAAAGGAACTAGAAGCAAAGTAAGAATTACATTTAAGAAGAGAATTAATATTTTCAAGAATAGGAATTATTTTTATATATAACAAATAAGAAATACTATAATACAATCCAAATAACTATTCAGTTTTGTGAAATTAATACTCATAATGCTTCATGATAAACACATTAAAAGATAAAATATGCATATTAATATCAATTATGCAAATAACATATACAGTAACTATAAATGAGTCAACTATCTACCTGACACACACCCACATACACACAAACACATCCACAGAGAGTTACCAGCTTTGTCCACTGAGGAGGCACAGAAGCTGTGACACAAAGGAAACAATGAACACATCCAGGACCTAGATCCTGGCCTCTAAATGTCATTCTTCAGGAATCTGGGCCCTTTGAGCAAATACCTGATTTCAGGCTGGTGCTGCGAGAGTCTAGGACACCTCATTGTACAAGAAAGTAAGGAAATGCTCAAAGATTGATAAAGACATGTTAAAAGGATACAAAAGTCATGAAGACACCCCCTGGCCAAAGCTGGAACAATTTGAACATCTAAACAAATATGTGTATTGATAGAAACAGATTATAACCCATGAAACTAACTAAGAATCCTCGAGCCCACACTGGTGTAAACAAATAAGTGAATAAATAAGTGGAGAAGAAAAGAAAGCTCTTCCTTACAGTAGGATGTAATAAATGTAGAAAGGAATGATGAAACTCGGAAATCATTTGGCAACCTTTCTGTAATAATTACTTCAGATAAGAATCACAAATAGAAGTTAAAACTAGTGAAAGAAATTTTGATGAGAAACAGACATTTACAGAGTCTCAAAGTACCTCCTTGCAAAAGGAAAAACTGTAACTCCACAATGGAGAAAAAAGGCAGACTCTATCTTAACCAAGTAATCAAAGTGAATATCAACAGTAATAGAAAAAAGAAATATAATATCTCCTGATATAATGCGCTGAGAAGAACATATCACTTCTATGGTTTTTCTGCAAAAATGAATAACCTGCATCTAACCATGAGGAAATAGACAAATCTAACTGAAAGATATTACGAAAATAAACACCCTGCACTTTTAAAAAATGCTAAGGTCATAAATGTTAAAGATTTAGAAACTATTTCAGATGAAAGAAACTAAATAAATATAATGACAATATGCAACATGTATTCCTGAACTGGATCCCAGATCCTGGGTATTTTTTGTTTTGTTTTGTTTTGTTTTGCTATAAAGGACAGTAGTGGGATAACTGGAAAAACGAGCAATTTCCTAATTTTGGTAACTATTACTGTGATTATGTAAGAGAATATACTTGTTTTTAGGAAATTCACACTTAAGTGTTTAGGGAAAAAGAAGTATTGTGTATGCAACTTTCCAAGAGTTCAGAAAAAGATGCTAAATGAACAGAGCTAAAGCAAATATGGCAAAATAATTTGGGGAACCTGGGTGAAGATTATATGAAAATTATACGGTTTCTGCAACTTTTCTACAAATTTACTTTATTTTCAAAATAAAAAGTTTTTTAAAAAAATAAGGTGTAGGTTTCAATTCAAAGTCCTATCACAAATGTGGAAAGGAATTAAAGCATAAACAAGTATATTTACCATCACAAACCAACAACCTATTACATTATTTGAGTACATAAAATTACCTTCACACTTAAATGTGATACCATATTCAAGTGGAAAGGACAACTTTAATACTACAAAAATTATGCATAAGTTACCATCATCACACATAAAGTATTACAAAAATGTATCCTAGGTATGTCTTTGTCTTCCCCTGCAGCCGTAAGTGCCAGAGCACTAAATCTGATCATCTGTGAATCCCCAACATTTAGGCACTCAAAATATATCTACAGAAATGAACTAAAGCAAACTACACACAGATAATTCCCCTCTGACCAGTAGATTTGTTGTTACAATCAACTCTAAAATTGGTTGTTAAGGTTGTAGGAATATGGATTTATAACACTGGATCTCAAACTAAACCCAGGAACAGAACCTTCCACATTCAGGAGTATTAACACCTAGCCAGACTGTGGGGAACTGTATTACAAAACACCGAGCAGCTGGGAGCCACAACAGTTTCATGTCACTTGGACACTGTTTTCTCTCCTTAAGCGAGGTATATAGCCTTAATGAGGCTAAGTTTCATTCAAGAACAAGACCAATATTTATAAACATCTTCCTTAAAAAGTAGTGCCCTGAATATAAAAGAGCTATGATACACCAAGGACTGATTCAGCGAGAACTAGGTTCCCACATCCAGCAGAAACCTGGCTTCAAGGCCCTATTAGGAATGCTGGGCACGAAGGGACGTTGTGCTTCTACTCTTTGCGACCACCCTACTTCCAGTACATCTCTGTATCCATGGAAAAATAAACAGAATTTTATGCTACAGAAATTAAGACTTTATTTTTAACTTTATTTACTTAATGATATCATTTAAGATAAAGAGGACAAACTGAATGCTTTGTGTATTTTAATAAATCAGCAAAGACTGATGAAGCACCTATCTTTTCTGTGGTGGGGGCTGGGAGAAATATTTTTTAAAATATCAAGAAATACTGTCCTAACTTCCAGAAACAAATATTCTACTTAAAAAGATTAACCAAGTTAAATGGTAAGAAATAAAGCAAAGCAGTAAAAGTAATATATGGAAAGGAACCTAATTTAATGGTAAAAACATTAAATGCTAGTGTCTTTCAGCAAAGAGGAAGATTAAAATTGACTGCAGAGTTTAGTGAAGGTATTTTTTTAAAAGACTTTAAAATTAAAATATTTTAAATTATTTAATCCCCACCTTGTTCCAGAAAAGATTTAAGGCCTGTGACAAGAAAAGGTAAATTGTAACATGATAGTAACAGTATAGCAGATATGAAAGAAAGAAAAAAAGGTATAAAAAAAGTAGAACCACGAATAAAGCTAAAAAATAGATATACCAGAAAAGCCACATTTGATAAGAAGGCTCTAAATTTTCTAGCATTCAATTCTAGAAGGGAAACCCAGCTAATTATATAATTTACAATTTATATATGCATATTATTAATACTCAGAAGTATAACAATTCCAGATAATGACATGAAATAGGAATTTATGCTGGTTGTATGGGGTTCAAAGAAGTGAACAAGAGTATTAGAAGGCATCAATTTAGACTTCAAGTATCAAAACAAAGAGCGAAATAGTAAAAGCAATTCTAATTCTCTTTGTTAAAAAAACAAAAAACCACACAAATATCAACCTACACCAAAATAAAATTTTAACAAGGCTCCTAGACATGCTACTTCATGCTATATTCTACAAAAATACTGTAAAGATACACCAAGATAAATTAAGGAAACATTTTGTTGAATAAAATTCTTTGTTCCTCCACTAAAGACTGTTCTAAGTTTAGAATACTGGATATGTAGGCTCTTTCTGGCTATAGTAAACTTGCAAAGGTCATGTCTTCTTGGAGATTACAAAACTCCATCATCTATATTTGAAGACTATCTTTCTTTCTTAACAGCAGCTGTTTCCAATTTGGAATTTCAGGTACCACTAAACTTTTTTAAAATTAGGAGACAAATACCAAGTTACCAACTATTTATACTACTAAATGAGAACACTTAAAAACAAAAAATAATAACCAAAAACAAATTTAAAAAAGAGGGGGGTAGAGAAGAAAATCTGAGTTATTAAAAATCCCACAAGACTGTCCTTATTTTTCTAATTTTGCTGAAGAGTAGCAAAAGTTTCACCATTAAGAACTGTTTCAGATTAGAGTGGCTCTCAAACTTTTTTGACTTTGGCCAACTTAGGCAAGAGAGTCCAAAAGCTCACTTAAGTCACTATTTTCAACTCTTTAGTAGAAAATGATTTCCATGATGGAGACTGGAGAATAACAAAACCAACAAACTGCAGTAAGTGTGTCACCAACAACAAATAGGAACTATTATTTAATTTCTAAGAGAAAAATGTCAACTTCTATACATGATTTTATATTACAATATATCGTCCCAAGAGCTTTAATATAACCCCAAAATCTTATTACTCTTGGCTTTATATTATACTTATTTCAAAAATAAAAAATTCATTGGCAGTACATCACCAAGCCTATCCACACACAAGTGTCACTAATTTAACAATGGAAGTAGATATGATTTGTATCTGAGTTAAAAATAACACATTTTAAAATATAGTCACTGGATAACAGGCACCAAAACTACTACACTATTAATATAAATATTAATCCTGTATATTCCTTCCAGTTTTGTCTCCTATGGCTTTATTAAAACACAGACTGAGTGTGATACCATTATCAGAGGGCAATGTTAAAGAAATTACGAGGAACCAGAAGAAAAGTGGCCTGGGTTTACAGTAACTGGCAGTGTTAACCTGGGTTTGTAAAGTTGGAGAAGTGAAATCCCAAGAGTTAAATGCAATCTGGGCCTTGACGACCACCTGGACTCATACTTCAGGTGATACCCTAAAAGCTGCCCTCACTGCGGCTCACCTTGATTCAGTAATTCCTCTAAGGGTATGTTCTTATGAAAAGTCAAAAGTAAACCTTAGATTTGTACAGAATCCTCAAGAGTGAGATGTACTATTATGATCAATATACACTTACAGGATAAGAGTACATGGATAGGTAAGAAGATAGAGAAAGAGCACATCTTATGTCCCCAATGAGAGCACTTTTGTATCCTCCCAATTATCTAAAAATTGTAAGCTATAAAAATGTTAGGTAACTATATACTTGTTGCATATGTTATGACATTCAGAACATAAAACAAAGAACTAAGCAAATAGAAATCAAAGAAAGATAAATTATGACCCAAACTGCGCACTAACCCAGAAAAAGAAAAAAAGATGATAACATCAATACATATTTAACTAGAAATAGATTTATTTATTATAATTAAATTAGAGAGACAACACAGTGAGGAAAGAGAGAGCCTGGACTCAAAGCAAAGGTATATCAATGACTAGCTATGTGATTTAGGGCAACCTATTTCAACTCTCTACTACAGTGTCTAAGCCTATAAAATGAGGATAATGATAGTTCATGACTCAAACAATGGCACAAGTTAATGTGTTAAGTTTCTAGAGACTACCTAGTACATGGTAAACACCACATTAGCTATTATTTGTTTAAAATTATTTTTAACACTACAGAGAATTTTTAAACATGATCAAACATAAGAAAATTTCTAGATTCTATTTTAAGAGATCCTTGCTGCCTTGTACACAGTTTTATCAGTAATGAAATATACATATGCTGAACATTCATCACCAATTAATCAATTACCTACTAGGTTGACAATTGTTTAAAATCACCCACCTGCCAAGTATAATCCTTTATAATTTCTGTAGGCATTGGAATTACAAGGAGATTCTGAAGAATAAATGCAGCCTGAAAATTAAAAAAAAGAAAAAGTCAATACTGCCATCCTGTTGTCATCTTTGAAATAACCAATATACTGTAATTTAATAACAAAAGGTGTATCTCCGGTCAACTGCACATGCTGAGAGGTCATTAGGAGAACTGCCAAACTGAATTTCTTGTTAGGTGATAACCTAACACTGTATGAAATTATTTCATCAGGAAATATATTTTTTCCTATTTTAGAATTTAGTTTTATTTGAAAGAATAATTTGTGTAATATAAACTGTTCTGGTAGCATTTAAGAAATAAACTGTTAGGTTTCTACTATTCCCTTACAGATCACACACACCCCTCTCCCCACTACTATTCCCTTACAGATCACACACACACACCCTTCTCCCCACTACTATTCCCTTACAGATCGATCACACACACACACACACACACACACACACACACACACACACACACACACACACACACACACACACACACACACACACACACACACACACACACACACACACACACACACACACACACACACACACACACACACACCCCTCTCCCCACTATCTTTTGTCTCTCTCTCATACAGACTTCTCTTGAAAACTTGCTAACTAGAAACAAACCACACACACACACCCGCTATCTTTGTCTCTCTCTCATACAGACTTCTCCCGAAAACTTTCTAACTAGAAATACAAACCACAAATGTCCAACTTAACCTACCAGGTCCTGAAGATGATCGAATTATATCATCATACTAACATGAACATTGACTATTTAATGAAAACTCATCACATAATGATAAATGGAAGAATAACGCCATCTGGAAAGTCAATAGGCAAGCTCTAAAGTTGATAAATCAAGAGTAAGCCATAAGTGTAAGCATTACTATTTGAAAACACAGAGGCAAATAAGAAAACTAGCCTTTTGAGTTGGAACTGGGGACTAGCTAATGGTGAACCCAGGAGTGCTGTTTTCTCCATAAGCCTCTAAGTATTATTTGATTATTGTTTTTAAAATAATTTGCATGAATCATCACTTTAATAAAAGCAGCAATAAAAAGAAAACCACAGACTATTTAGAAAGAAATAAAATAGGGTTTACTTTTCCTCTCATTATTACAGGACAAATACTACAAAGAGAATTAATTGGACAGCCCTTTATTTTTACTAAAGCTTTATAAACATAAGAGACCCACAAATGCTGAGGTAATTTTTTTTTTCTGTGAATTACTTTTCAATGTGTAATAAAATGGAAGAGTTCACATTAAGATATTCCGTATTCTGGTTTGATCTTAGAATAAAGAACTCCAATTATTACCGTGAATTAATACCGTTTTTATTCTATAGTGCCATTTTATATGTGTTTCCCACAGGCATCAGAGATAATGGTCATGTTGAACAGAGAGGAAAGTATGATTACAGACACTATCACAATGGATTTCCAAGGAAAAAAAGGGGAGTGGGTGCTAAAAAGGACAGACATACCTCCCGGCGCACCATACTGCATTCTGACTGGTCTAGAAGAATGTTCACTACAGTTCCCCAGATCCCACCAGAAATGTTCTGACAACTACTTGCCAAGGCCACACAGCCACTTTCAAGGGTGGTCAGGGCTGATCCTAATCCCAGTGAAGTGAATCTCACCTGTTCAAATTAAAGAGAAAGTTATGGAATCAAATAATCCTATTTCCTAACATGAATTCT
Source organism: Cynocephalus volans (assembly GCF_027409185.1). NCBI lineage: Eukaryota > Metazoa > Chordata > Mammalia > Dermoptera > Cynocephalidae > Cynocephalus > Cynocephalus volans. The sequence continues at coordinate 64,574,852 of NC_084472.1, forward strand.
TAATTTTTCTGATACATAAAATATACTTTTATAAATATGACATTGGTTTTATAATCCTAAACCATAAAAGACACTTAGAGAAGACAGTGTCATATAACGTTATGAATGAATAAAAATCCTATTCCATGAGTCAAGAAAGCAATAATATAGAAAAGGAAGTTAAATATAAGTAAATGTCACACAAAGTTAAAACTAGGCATAAATAAAAAAGCATAAAATTATAGTTTACAAGCCTTTTTCTAGAGAAAGCATGGCACTTACATATCTTTTACAAACACAATTTCTATTTATTCTTAATTCTTAAAAAGGGTACCTATTCTTTTGTTTTTTATTAATTTTTTAGTGTTTCTTCCAAATAAATGCTTTTGACTTTCTTGAAACTTCTTTTCAAAACAAAAGAGTAAGTGAATTACCTTTTTCAAGATATTTAATATTTTTCCAACATATTTTTAGAGAAAAATATTTGAAAGAAGACTGATATGGTATAATATGCTTGCCGTAGTACCACTGCTGTTCAAGTCACAGACTTTGCTAAATTCCTGAATTCTGACCCAAGAATATAGTTTCAACAATAGTTACAGGGTACAAAAATAAGTAATAGAGTCATAGCATAGTCAAGTAATAAGCGCAAATTCAATGTGCCTAAAAAAAATAATGAATAAGTTCATATCAAATAATATTTCTAGAAATCAAGGTTTAAATATAATAGGATCTTATTTCTTGCTCGACATCAGTGGTCAAATGGGTAAAACTGGAAGGTTATTTAATAATATAAAATTCTGCATTGGAATGGTGATATTCCATTAAATGATACTTAAATGTCTTTTGGCTTTATAACTTATAATTTTTTTTTTTTTTTTTTTTTTTTGTCTTTTTCGTGACCGGCTCTCAGCCAGTGAGTGTACCGGCCATTCCTATATAGGATCCGAACCCGCGGCGGGAGCGTCGCCGCGCTCCCAGCGCCGCACTCTCCCGAGTGCGCCACGGGCTTGGCCCAATAACTTATAATTTCTATCTACCCTTTTAAACTATTTGAAAACTGCTGGGCTTCTCCAGTTACTTTTTACTGTTCTTTCTGAAAGTGACAGATTCTGTAATCTTCTCTCTTTTATATTTTCAATCTGTACTCCAATGAATTTGATTAAAAAGGGGGTGCTATGCATTGAACTGTGTGCCCCCAAAATTCATGTTAAAGCCGTAATTCTGAATGTGACTGTATTTGGAGATAGAGTTTTTAGAAGGTGATTTTTAGAAGGTTAAATAAGGTTATAAAGGTGGAGCTTTACTGCAGTAGGATTGGTGGGCTTAGGAAGAGAGAGAAACCTCTCTTTTTCCACGTGAATGCACCACGAAGAGTCTAAGTGAGCACATAGGGAGAAGGCAGATATCTGTAAGCCAGGAAGAAAGCCCTCATCAGAAACCAACCATGCTGGTACCATGATCTTGGAGTTCCAGCCTGTGAAAAAATAAATTTCTGTTGCTTAAGCCACCCAGTCCATGAAACAGTTGGCCCTCTGTTATCCGTGGGTTCCATCCACATCCACAGAGTCAACCAACCACAGATCAAAAATATTCCGGAAAAAAAACACAAAAAACAATACAAAACAACAATATGACAAAAAAATAATAGAGATCTTTAAAAATACAGTATAACAACTATTTACATAGCATTTACATTGTATTAAATATTATAAGTAACCTAGATATGATTTAAAGTTTATGGGCGAATGTGCATAAGTTATATGCAAACACTACATGATTTTATATAAGGGACTGGAGCATCTGCAGATTTTGCTATCCTCAGGGGCAGGGGGAGGGGGCACCTGGAACCAATCCCCCATGTATACCGAGGGATGGCTATTTTGTTATGGCAGCCTGAGCACACTAATATAGATTTTGGTGATACTGAGAAGTAGGGGTGCTGCTGAAACAAATACCTAAACATGTGAAAGAGGCTTTGGAACTGGGTAAGGGGTTAGAGCTTGAAAGAGTTCTAAGATACATGCTAGAAATAAAGACAATAGGGGTGATTCTGGTTAGGTCTCAGACAAAAATTAGGATCACATTATCGGAGGAAAGGTGATCCTTGTTATAAAGTAGCAAAGAAACTGGATAAACTGTGTTCATGTTCTAGTGTTCTGTGCAAGATAAAACTTGCGAGCAATGAAATTGGATATCTAGCTGAGATGATTTCTAAGCAAAGTATTGATGGAGTGGCTGGGTTCCTCCGAATTGAGAACAGGAAAGCAAAAGGACCAAGAACAAGGAGATTTGAAAAATTCTCAACCTATCTGTGCAAAAAATGAGAAAACATTAAGGGTGTGGCCGAACAACCATTTAATAAAGAGATCATGGATGCAACTTGCAGATTTAATCAGCCATCTCAGCAGACACCAGGAATAGAGATGGGATTACATCAGCAAAGAAAGTCAGATAAAATGAAGAAATGCTGTTGGATTTCTTGGTTTCTATAGGCAAATATGTGGTATTCTTCAAAAAAAGAGAAGAATGACCCCAAAGGAGATTCAGAGATCATCAGGGCTGCCACTCCCACCACAGGCCTACGGGGCAAGATTATTTCTTCCTTGGTTTCAAAGAGTGGGGCCACCTCTCTGGTTTCAATGGGCCAGGATGACCCTGCCCAGTGACTCAAGGACAAGCCTGTCCTTGAAGACAGCCACATGGGTGAGACCCTTGCAGAGAGCCGAAGGGGGGTGGGGGTGGGGGCAACCCCAGTGAGCCAGTAAGGCACAGCCTCAAGCCAAAGAGCACTATTCTTGAGCCTTAAGATCAAATGGAATTTGCCTGCTATAGGTTTTGGAATTGTTTGGGACCCATCACTCTTTCCTTCTTTCCTATTTTTCCCATTGGGAATGAGAATGTCTACCCTACCATCATATATCAGAGGCAGATAACTTCTGTGATTTCTCAGGCTCACATCTGAAGAAAAATTTAGCCTCAGGATGAATCATACTGTGTCTGATTTAGATGGTATTTAGATGAAACTTTGGACCTTAAAGTTGATGCTGGAATAACTTAAAACTTTAGGAGCTGTTAAGATGGAATGAATGCATTTTTCAGGAGAGAGAACATGAATTTGAGGGGTCCAGGGATGGAAACTCATGAACTAAACTGTGTCCCTCTAAAACTCATATGTTGAAGACTTGACCCCCAATGTGACTATATTTGGAGACAGGGATTCTAGGAGGTAAAGTTAAATGAGGTCATAAGGGTGGGATCCTAACCAGTAGGATTAGTGCCCTTAAAAGGAAAAGAAGAGAAAGAAATCTCCCCCCTCTCCCCTTGTCTCATGCATGCACAAGGAAAGGCCATGTGAATACACAGCAAGAAGACAGCTGCCTATAAGCCAGAAAGAAAGCCCTTACCACAACCTATGAAGTCACCCTGATCTTGGACTTGCAGCCTCCAGAACTATAAGAAAATAAATTTCTGTTGTTTAAGCCATTCAGTCTATGGTATTTTCTTATGGCAGCCTGAATTAAGACATGAGTTAAATAAAACATAAGATATAGCCACTAAAATAACTCCCTAATATTAATGTGTATATGCATATATGTTTGTTTCATTTGTCTTTTAATATAAACACAATGGACTTGATTCTCCTTTACACTGACCTCTGGATCCCGATCAACCCATAATGGAATCAGCCAAGTCAATCCCTGTTGGGTAGGTACACGTTCTTCACTATGACTACCCAAATGCAAGAACCAAAGTGACACCCACTCCTAGAATGAAAACAAAGTGAACAAAAACACTTCAGGTAAGTCACTAAGAATAACGTACAGGGGGTTTAACATAACTCTGAACTTTTAAAGATGAAAAGTAAAAATGTACTTAAAACTTGGTTTTAATCCATTCTTTAGCTAAAACAAGGCAAGCAAAAATCTCTGCTTCTCTTTAAAAAGTTAAACATAATTTTTCGACAGGAGCTAGTTTTTCCATGATTTAGACAAAAATGTAGTTTTCTAGTGAGTGCATATTTCAATCAAAATAATTTCAAATAAAATTCAGATTTGTGTAATATACAACTTCTAAGAAATATCGTAGTCAAAAAACATTTTTGTCTCCTAAAAAGAAGTCAAAAGAGACATTTTCATGTAGCAAGCATATAGGCTTGAAATGTGTTAGACACAGCACATTCCTTTGCAAGCAACTGTTCAGAAGACAGGCAGCTTCTAATGATCTCACCAAGCTCTGAGCCTGAGCCATCATCTCATGGGATAAGTGAAGCAAGCAAAGAATTGTGCTCTTCGTAACACCTTTTCCCATGAAGGACATAGCATTTCCTCCACGCTCCACATAAAAAGAAGTAATGACCTGAAAAACAAATGTAAACAATTTCATGGTGGCTTCATTCTTAACGGTATATTAAGAGAAATATGTAACTTTCTACTGACTTGTCTGAATTGAATCCCAACTACATAAAGATAGAATGTTCTTAGTTTATATACTTAAAAATGGTTAAGATGGTAAATTTTATGTTACATGTATTTTACCACAGTTAAAAAAAAGTTCTTAAATATTTTTCCCTTTGGAATTTGTAAAAAGGAGGTGTAGTGTCCTCCTAGAACATTATTGTGATTTAGCATACGCTTATAACATCTAAAAATTTTTACAATATCCTTTAAGTCAAAGAGTTTATAAATATCTTGTTTAAAAATATACATAGAAATTACTAGCTCTATAAAACTCACTGACTACCAGAGTTATACCAGATTTTCTTTTATTATGGTTTAAACGTAAATGGACATTCTCCTCACTTCTAAGTGATCTCAGATTTCTATTGCATATTCAAGTACATTTAGCCATCCGTATCTGTGGGTTCCACATCTATGGATTCAACCAACTATAGACGGAAAATATTTGGGGGAAAAAAAAAATTCCAAAAAGCCAAAACTTGAATTTGCCATGTGCCAAGTACTATGTTGAGTCCACATAAATGAAGTAACGTGTAGGTACTATATTAAGTATCATAGGTAATCTAGAGATAAATCTTAAAGTATATGGGAGGATGTGCGCAGGTTATATGCAAATACTACATCATTTTACGTGTCTCATGTAAAGAACTTGAGAACCTACAAATTCTGGTATTTGTGGGCAGGGGGTCCTAGACCAATCCCCCACAAATACCCCAAGGGATGACTTGTATATGTTTATTATTCAAATCACTGGTTCTCAACTTTTTTCTCTCCCACGTACATGAGAGATTTGACACATTTTCATGAGTAACAACAAAGGAATTGTTTTTCATATGAAGAAACATTCATTTAACTGAGGAGCTGAATCAGAATAGACATGGGAAGTTAGGCAACTATAGTTTGAGGAAAAGTCCTCCCCGCTGATTCAGAAAATCCTTTGAAATGTGTGGCAACCTCTTTCGGACCATTACTGTATGCATCATATATTGTCCCCCAAAAAAGGGGTACAACAAATATTTTTTACCTGAATGAATAACAAGAACCTTTATAGCTTTTCAACGCTTAAACAACAAAAAAAATTCAAAGAGGCAAAAGATCACTCATAATTCACAGAAGTTTAATGGGAAAAATGCTAACTGTATTCAGGTGCCAATACATTTTGAAGAAAAAATTTGTTGTAAGTCAAAACAATCAAAACTGTTTCTAATCTGCACTCACACAACAGAAAGTACTTCAAATTATCCACCCAAGGTCTCGCTGCTTTTATCACAGAATACTTCAATGTAAACCATTTTGTCTTAGTCTACCTTTTAGTTTGTTTTTTCCCACTCATCCAGCAAATTAGATATGTTTTTAAAAGACAGCATAAATTACGTTAATAAAAGCAACTTATTTGTAAGTAATTTGGGGACTTTGAACTAAATTAGAATTTTCACAAAACAAATAACTTAACATTTTGTCTGAAAGATAAAACAAGATTGGCCAGGGTTTAACAACTGTGGGAAACAGCTACATGGACTCTACTATTCTTCCTACATATGTATATGTTTAAAATTTTTACAATTAAAATTTAAAAATTTAAGTCACTACATTAAAAATAAGATTCCTCAATCATCTAGTCCTTATCTTCCTCTAAATCATCATTAGAGATATCTAACATCTGTGTAATGATTTTACTTCTAGTCTACAAGTGATATGCCAAGAACTTTGATATTATCTTCTTTCAACTTGACCTTTTTGTCAGATTTCTGGAATTACACATTATGTATCTGATTTTAAGAATTTAATTATCATAATTTACCTACAATAATTAATCATGCTTAAAAGTCTAATTTCATGACTACAAAATACAAATATTCACATTCGTTTCACTGTGCAGTAGCAAAGTAACATGATATGTTGATGTTAAAAATATGGCTCCCTTCAAAAAGAGAAGCTTCTTTAACTCCTGAGAAACTATGAAGCAAATCATCTGGAACAACAATGACTTTGTTTTAATGTCCATTCACATAAGCCTTATTTTTATTCCTAAAAAGATGAATTTAGTCAGTAGTATAATAAAGAGACCTATTTACCTAATTAATAAACTAAGCAGAAACTCCTAAGATTAAGTGTGACTCTGCTACAATTTCTAACAAAAGTGATATATTTCTTCATTTAATATAAAGACAAAGATTTTCTTCTCAAGATGTTTTATGAAGCATGAAAAACCTCCTCTGTTTATACCAAATCAAGATTTGGTTTTTGGTTTTTTAAAATTTATTTTATCAATATATAATGTAGTTGATTTTCATGTGCCTTTACCAATTCCTCTTTCCCCTACCCCTCTCCCTCATCAAATCAAGATTTGTTAATCAAGTTTTTCATAACTGTATAACAGGGACTGTACAATATTTATCTATTTCTTAGCTTAAAAAATGTGATTTTTATTACCTGAAGGACAACTGAATTTAGAGAGATTACTGCCATTTTGCCACAACTTCTTACCTAAAACTAAGGGGTTTTTCTGTTCTCCAATACCATAAAAAGTGCATTTTAATTTCTGGTATTTGAAGCACAGGTGTGATCTGAAGTCTCTCTTCTTACACAATTTTAAAAACAAAAATACTTCTGATAGTTTCTAAATATAAACAACACAACACTTAGTTTCTCCTTCAATTACTGCTGTAGTAGGTTCTCACGTATCCCTGATCTGAAGTACGTAAAACTCACTTTATAGAGATGTGCTCCATACAAAGTTTATAAATGAAGTATTTATAAATCACATTACAAATACTGCTATAAATTAAGTACTTGTAGTTTGCATTATATTTTAAACGCATTAGAGAAGCTAACTTTTTAGAAAACAAAATGGGTTATTCTTTAATATGTTTGTTTTAAAAGTTCATACATTTCTGATCATAGACACCTTGCATGGGATAAATAATCAGTATACTGACAGTTTGTTCTTTTTCAAAACTTACATTTAAGAAATAATAAAATTTATTAAAGGGCTACAGTAAAATTCATATTAAATTTTACAGTACAGCTAAAAGTATTTATAATTTTGAAGTCTTTTTTAAAAAGCAATACGCTTTTGGAAAAAAAAATTCTAGATAACACCATCTAGAATGGTGTTAATTTACTACTGAACATACAAACATCACCTAAACCATTATTTTAGTAATGAAAGTACAAAAATGAAACCCACATCATTTACATTCATTTATATCAAATTTCTAATTTTATTCAAACTGTATTCTAATTTTAAAACTATATGTAAGATGCATATTAATTAAATGATTCACTATGTATCCACTATGTACAAATTACTGTGCAAGGCCAACAGGGTAACCATAGGACAGTGGAAATAGTCCAAAGGTGGTTCTCACAAGCTCAGAGCCTAATACATCAATGCACAAAATAAAAATTATAATGTATTAAGAAAAAAATACAACGTATTAAGTAATAGGGACATATAGAAACTGCTATATGTACATAGTCTATAGAAGAGAGCAGTCAAACAACATTTACTGAGGGTCTAACTATGGAAAAATAAGAAAAGGCTTACTAAAGGAAGGTAAATAAGGTAGACCTTGAACTTTGTGTAGAGATTGCCAAACACAGAAGAGAGGAAACAATGTGAAAGAAATAGTCTTTTTATAAAAACTTTTTTATTTAGGGAGAATAGCCAGATATAAAGAAAACTTAAGAGATGTATTTTTCATTTTTAAAAATAAAAATGGAGATAAGACTCAAAATGCAAGAATACCAAGAGTCTTATACTTGAAAAAAGAGGTTTGGATTGAAAGATTTCAATCTCTGAAGGATAATCTGGTGGTAGGTAGAGATTGTATAATAGCAGTAGGAACATGCAGCATGAAAAGAATAGGAAGTTATAGACACAATTTGGCCAAATGATTCCATGCCTACAATGCCCACTGCTATCTATCAACTTATTCATCTTTCAAAATCTAATTCTACACTGCCTCCTCCAAGAGTCTTTCCTCAAGTCCTAATACAGTAAATGATCCCAACCTCTGTCTTTCACTGAACCTTTCAAGGCAAAACAAGGCTGTCAGATTTGGACAAAAAGGAAACAATGAAACGTTTTTGGATTAAGACAGTTTGTAACCTACATAAACAGCAAAAGCAAAAATAGCCAAAGATGCCAGTTCCCACCGTCCTTTGGACAAGGTAACACTGAAAAAAGGGGCCAGATGACTGCAATGCAGATGGTAGAGCACTCTATTGTTGAGAAGCCCATGCCATACTGCAGCAAAGCAGTTTTATAGCCTGCAGCTATACCCCAAGGGGAGAGAGGCAGAAAGCTCAACCTCACCAGAACTTGGGAGGCAATAAGAAATAGGTTCATGGCAGACTTCCTGATAGATAGTGAAGTAAATGAGAATCAATCTTGAAGCAGTTCCTCACGAGCCTCCCATGTTCTCATGTTCAGAAGCATCGCAGGAAATTCTGCCATGACTTAGATCAGCTGCAGTTAAGCCTGGTCTACCATGTGGGCCAAGTGCACACATGCAAAATTGCCAGGGCACTGTGGCGAAGCTGTTCTCTTACAGAACTATGTACAACCACATCATACTAAAAATATTTTGAACTAAATGATGATCAAAACATGGCATATTAGAATGCAACATCATTAAGGCCATGCTTAGTAAGTCCTTACAGCTGAAATGCATATTTGAGAAAGGCTTAAAAAAAAAAAAAAAATCGGGCCGAGCCCGTGGTGCACTTGGTAGAGTGCTGCGCTGGGAGCGCGGTGACGCTCCCGCTGCGGGTTCGGATCCCATATAGGAATGGCCAGTGCGCTCACTGGCTGAGTGCTGGTCACGAAAAAGACAAAAAAAAAAAAAAAAAAAAAAAAAAAAAATCAATGAAGACACCACTTTAAAATGTTAGATTAAGAGCCATAAATTAAACCAAAAGTATAAGGAAATAAGTGTAAGCAGAAATTAATAAAATAGGGAGAAAACATTAAAGAGAGGATCAACAAAGCCAAAGATTCATTCTTTGACATGACTAATAAAACATACAAACCACCATCAGGACCAATCAAGAAAAATGAAGAAAGAAAGAATTAATGTCTGGAATGAAAAGGAATCTCACTACAGATTCAGTAGACATTAAAAAATAAGATGATTTGATGAATATTTTACATTAATGAATTTGAAAATTAAGATTTTTTTTAAATTCTAGAAAAACCACATTTATATGAAGACTAACAAAAAAACCCTGAAAGTCTAATAACTCTACATCTATTTTAAAAATTCAATTCATAATTTATTATGTTCCCCAAAAGAAAATTCCAGGCCTTGACTGCTTTACCATCAAATTCTACCATTTAAGGGTGAAATAACACAAATTCAAATCAACTATTACAAAAAAGAAAAACAGAGAAAGTTATGTGGAAAAAAGAGGTAATTATATACATATAAAATTCATGTTATATATAATGGAAAATACTATATGGAATGATTTTGATATTAAAACTTGACAAAATCTTTATGATAAAAAAGACAGATGCAGTAATTCTAAAAACATTTTTCACATTAGGAAATAGATGAGAAAATTCTAAAACCATTAGAAAACTAAATCCATTAATATATAAAAAGAATAATACATTACAACCTAGCTGAAATGTTTCCAGAAACGCAAGGTTGCTTAACATTTAAAAAAATCAATATAAATTCATCACTTTAATGGAATATAGGAGAAAAATCAAATGATTACCTTAAAAGATACAGAAAAAGCAATATACATTTACAATTTTAAAAACAAAGCTCTTAAAGCAGGATAAAAAAGCTCCTTAATTTTTTTTTTTTATAATTGACAAAACGCAGGATCTACCATAAACAGCATCCTGAAAGGTGAAATATTAAAGGCCTTTGCTTTGAGACTGGAAACAAGGAATACCGGATGCATGATCAATATATAAAAATTGAGTAATTCCATTCATCAACAACAGTTAGAAAATGAAATTTAAAAAAAAGATATAATGTACTGATTTTCTATCTTTTTTTCTTTTTGCATCTGACAAGTACAGGGAACACAGTGCTCTAACCAACTGAGCTAACTGGCTAGCCCTAATGTATTCATTTTCACCAAAAGACAAGAATGTTCATAGCAGCAGTATCCAAAATTGCCCTAAACCAGAAGAAAAAGAAAAACCAAATGTTCTTCAACATTATAGTATCATAATACTACACAAGAAAGAAATTAAATTAACTCCACCTACAAGCAACAAAACAAACATCTCATAAGCGTAAAGTTGAAAGAAAACAACCACACGATAAAGCAGGACATATAATTCCATTTATACAAAATTTAAAAAATAGAAATTATTGTGTATATAAACACATGCTTAAGTGGTAAAACAATCAAGAAATGCAAAGAAGTAAATAATGAAAAAAATTTTAAAAAACTACCTTTTGAGAAAGGAGTAGAGGTTGGGGGGGGGTATGACAAATGGTTCTAGGGTGCCCCTGCTTCTACTTTTGGATCTGGGGGTAACTTGTGGTTGATCATTATGTGATAATTCACTGAGTTATGTATTTATGTTTTGGTACTGTCTGCATATATGTTGTATTTCACAACTTAAAAGGTTAAACAAAATAAATAAATCACCCTACTGCAGAAACTTAATTAAATGTAAGCCTTAGTTTATTTTTCTTGAAAATGAGAAATATTCATAAGAGTGATCTTATTTGTTAATGAAAACCATCAGCACACTTAACCATTACAGTGAGTTATATAAATACTATATAATTATCTACATTAAATATAGTAATACAAGAGTACTTCAAAGAGATCGTGAAAAATAGCATTGAAAGGTAATACTAACCTTATTTTTTTCCATGACCGTTCTGAAGTACACTCATATACAATGCCCTTATGCCTGGCACATGGTGAAAGCAATCAGTAAGTCGTAAATAGCTATTATAAGGGAGGTTGTTATTTTTACTTACCTCAAGGAGACCTGACAAGTACTTCACACAAATGTCAAGGGGCTTGGTGAGAGGAGAGTGCGAGCTCCAGCCGGGAAATGCGGTGAGGTGAGCCAGCCCCCGCAAGGTCCGCTCGAGGGAGGGCAGGCCGTAGAAATGAGGGGCATCCGTGACTCTCAGACACTGGAGCAGTTTCAGAGCCAACTGCGTTTGGAAAACGTAAAGAAGTTCCAAGCATTTCCTATATAGGTAAAAGGCAGAAAATCAACCCCAGAGTACGCGGAATGGGCTTAATGGGCTGTCTTATGGACTACAGAGGATTTACAGGTCACTGTATTAGAAAAGTATGTACTAGACTAAATGGAAGAAAATAGTTCCTCTCAAAACCAGACTTCTCAAGAAAGCATAGCTAAAATACCAACTAGGGTATATGATGTAAACTACAAGTAACAATTACACTGAAAAATAAACAAATGGATACTGGTATTGAAACAAAAACAGATCACCATAACTGATGATGACTTAAGTATTTCCACATTTTAATTTGAAACAAATGAAAAGTAAAACTCTTTGGAAAGCAAAAGAAAACTAGGTTCTGTATGAATATACACCCAAACTATGGCTGGTACAGACAGTACCTGTCAGTAACGGCCACGACACTGAGCAGCAAGGCACTGAAGAGGGCCATCAGTTCTTTCTGAAGCTGCTGCCTCACAGCAGTCCCGATGTGACCTGTTTGTCCTCGTGCCTGTGACTCCGTCAGAACCAGCAGGTCGAATAGTGGGTTTGGACTCTAAAAGACCAAATGTGTAAAAAGTGTACTTACTCTCGAATTGAGCTATGTGTTGTTTCCTATGAAGGTTTTGTTGCTAACCATGTTCTAGATTTACTAAGAGTTATATTATCTGACTAGTAGGTCTAGGACTTTACTGCATTAGTAGGGATGTTTGAAACTCAAAAGGTGCTTGTTATCCCAACAAAAGGAAAGCACATCTATTACAGAAAGCTGAGGAAAATAGAAGCACAGTAAGAAAAACAAATCCACACATCACCACACCTCACACAGATTGCCACTACATATTATGTATAGGTATATACTCTCCTTTTTGTTTCTATGATTATAAACAGAATTATATATTTTTTAAAAAGCTGAGATCAAGTAAAAAAAAATCCACTATTGTAATAATTTTTTCTACTTAATGTTATTACCAATATTTCTTCAAAAACATTATTTTAATATCTAATTTCAACCATAAGTATTTATCACACCAACTACTGAATATTTGAAGATTTATAATTTCACTAAGCTGTAACACACAGTGTGCCCAATTCTGATTATGTCTGATGGAGTCTGGATGTGTTGTCCCCTCCAAAACTCATGTGGAAATTCGATTCCCAATGTGGCAGTATTGGAAACTGATTGAGTCATGGGGCGGATCCCTTATGAATGGATTAATGATGGGGGGGGGGAGTAATGAGTGAGTTCTTGCTCTATTAGTTCCCACTAGAGCTTGTTGTTTAAAGGACTCTGGCACCTCCTCTCTCCCTTGCTTTGGATCTCTTGCTTCCTGTCGCCATGTGATCTGCTTGTACCTGCTGGCTGCCTGCCACTTTCTGCCATGAGTAGAAGCAGCCTGAGGCCTGTGCTAGACACAGCTGTCCCAGAATCGTAAGCCAAATAAACCTTTCTTCTTTATAAATTACCCAGTCTCAGGTAATTCTGTTACAGCAACACAAAATGGACTAAAACAATGTCTTATGTATGATTCCATGCAATGAAATTACCAAATGAAAACATAAGTTTTAATCTCTTTGATATATATCGCCAAATTGTCCCTCCAAAATGTATACCAATACAACTAAGCAGGATGTAAAAAGGCCCACAGCATCCAAGCCAATACTGAGGATTATTAGTGCTGTAATATTTACCAATTTGATAGGCTAATAATGAAACTAGTGCTTTGTAAAATGTTTACTGTTTTTCCAACTTAAAAAAAAATGTAGCTAAAGAAATGTAAAAGGATTACTTCTAACAATATTTAGAGTAGAAAATGTTACATTAACCAGCAGCATTCATAGATACATGGATTATTTATTAATACAACGTGATAGGCACTGTGCTTAAAAAGAAAGAAAACAAGATTTCACTCAATTTTTGGTTAGAAGATTTACATTTTCATTTGTTTTATAGATGGGCAAACAGATATTAATAAAGAGGTTAAAAACATGCTTAGTCATAGAAATGGCAGAGCAAGAATCATGCTCTGGTGCATTCTAGCTGTTATGACAAATAACCGAACATCTGGCAGCACACTCACTAAGGATTTCACTCAGTGGTATCTCTGAAAACAGCAATAGCTATATGATTTATTGAAAACCATCATCACAATCAACTGGATCTTCAGCAGGCTGAATGCTCATGTAAGATTCTCCTTCCTCCATGCAACTTTCTGCACTTATCTAAACAAGTAATACAAAGGAATTATGAGAGGCCTTCACAGATTCATTGTACTCTCTCTTTTCTGCTTCATATTCATTTAAATATTCTTGCTTCTCTTTATCAGTGAGATCTCACCACATGCCACCAATATCTTTGCCAATCTCCAACAACTTCAGGTCAGGATTGGAAGGCTTTTCTTGGTTTTGGAAAGACTGTAAGACCTTTCTGCTATGCCTCAGGTAAGGCATCAGTGTCTTATCTGGTGGATTCAGGGGTTCTGGAATCTTAACACCAGAGGATGCCATAACCTAGCTTTTGATGCCTGTGTTCCCTCCCAGCCTGTAGTTGTTGCCGGCAAGATGACTACAAGGATTGTATTGCACACAGCCTGGTGTGCTGGGCATTTGTGCTACAGGAGTTGGGGTGGGAGGTAGGGCATAAGATGGTCTTTTTGACATTTTGGAAGATGAACTTCAGTTTTTTAAGAATAAATCTGAGACACCCCGGGCAGAAAGAGCACCGGCAGCTCTCGCTTCACTTCCCTTTGTCCTAACTTTATGTCTTTTATTTTGAGCAAGGAATGTCTTTGGACCAATTAAAATTACAGAAAAGATAACTGCAACTTCTATGTTTCATACATGAATAAAAGAATCATGATACACATTTAGTAAATCATAAAAAATAATTACAAGGGTACTTCAGAAAGTTCCCAGAAAAACAGAATTAAAAGAGAATACTAATCTTTACATGAACTTTTTGAAGTATCCTTGTATATTTTTATAGTATTCTTAGCCCTAAATAACCAAAGGTTAACTCACACTCATGTAACCTCTGACTCCCATAAATATGGACAAAATGAACAAGCTGCCCTTAACGAAAATGCAAAGTCTGTCTTGGTAAAATATAGTTTTACTATTGAAACTTATTAATTCTGATACACTGACAAAAATTAAGTAGAAGCTACTGATTAGTACATGAATATACTGCTACAGTAGGTATATACCTAAAATTAAGATTCTTCTAAAGAATCTCATATTAATAACTCAATTCTGCTTGTAGATTGCTGAGACTTTTCTCCTTTATATCTCTGGCTGATAGGTTAACACTAAGATTCCATGAACCTCAGCAACATCACTTCTAAAATATGGGATGAATTACCATTCCTCAAGTACAACAGAGTAGATGTCTTTACTGATACCTACTGATCTCAAGTGCTTAATCATACCTGAAGTTTTTGTCTTTAGACATTGATATTCAATTCTAATTTTACACCAACTACTTAGGCCATTATTTTGTCCCTGCTGACCTCCAAAAGGCAACAACTTCTATAATGACGGCTTGTTTTCCATATGTATGCACTGTTACCACTCATCATATCCAATTTTACATTCACCAGCAACCTATGCTAACAGGAAGCTCAATGCCCTCAATGAACTCCAAGTACCCATGAGCCTGCTAGGTGAAAGTCAGCAAAGAAAGGGATGTGTGCTACGTAGTTCTAAACAGGCTCAGCAAAACAAGAAAAAAGCATAGCCCCACTTTTATAAATTCCATAAAAAAATTCATTTTGAAAAGAAAGGTATTCAAATTCAGCACTTCCAGGTTATTTTATATATTGACAAAAATCAATATACACTACACTACAATCCAGATTAGTGGTGCAATAGATTCCAAAAGTGCCTAAGAATTATAACGTTTGTAAGAAATTAATGTTTTGATAAAACAAACAAAATTTTCACAGGAGAAAGTTCCTAAATCTTCCCTCAAGAAACCAGCTGATTTTTCTTCTCACTTCCTGTTAGCAGTCTTCTCTCTAATCAGGAATTCCTATCTACTTAATTTTGTTAGTTTCTGCAACCACTGCTTTTGCATGTCTTTTCATGTATATCCACACATTCAAAATAATTTCTTTAGAAATATTTTACTGACCTTAAATCATTTCTCACTTATATTACCCACTTCAAATGATAAACTTTAAAAGGCACCTGATTTTCTATTTTCAGGTTTTCTTTATCCTAAACACTGGTTGTTACATAACATGTACTAATTTACACCATGATACTTAGTAAGTAAGCTCTCCTGCTAGGGCATGCTTAACTCCACTTTGCTCACCCTTAAAAGTATTATTATTTATAACACCAGTGATGATAATATATGAGGAGATAACGTAGAGATAACGTAGAAATTTTCCAAAGAAAGGCTTGATACCATACAAAGTCAAATAAGCAAATAATTGTACCAAAACTATTTTTCTAATATTTTGTTAAAATTAGAGTATAATCATCTGGAATCTTGTAGACATTTTATACTAATTTCATAACTATGACTAAATTATAAAATATTTATCAGCACTCATAATGTACTACAAAATTCACAATCATTTAAATGTATGGTTTTACAAAGTCTTAACAAATTTAAAAAGACTGAAATCATATTGAGTATCTTTTCTAACCACAATGCTATGAAACTAGAAGCCAGTAACAGGAGAAATGTTGGAAAATTCACAAATACATGGAAATTAAACAACATGCTCCAGAACAACCAATGGGTCAAAGAAGAAATTAAAAGGGAAATTTAAAAAATATCTTGAGACAAATTAAATGAGCAAAAAATGAACCAAAACTTATGGAATGAAGCAAAAGTGGATCTAAAAGAGAAGTTTATAGCAATAAACACCTACATCGATAAGAAAATCTTAAATAAACAACTTATCATCACACCTAAAGAAACCAGAAAAAGAAGAACAAACTAAGCCCAAAGTTAGTAAAAGGAAGAAAATAATAATGATCAGATCAGAAACAAATAAACAGCAACTAGAAAAATAATAGAAAAGATCAACAGAACTAAGAGTTGGTTTTTTGAAAGACAGACAAAATTGACTACACTTTTGCTAGGCTCAGAAAAAAAAAGACGACTCAAATAAAATGAGAAATGAAAGAGGAGACATTACAACTGAAATTAAGGAAATACAAAGGATAAGAGACTACTACAAACAATTATATGGCAAGAAGTCAGATAACCTAAATTAAATGAATAAAATCCTAGACACATACAACGTACCAAGATTGTAACATGAAGAAATAAAAAATCTCAACAGAACATTAACAAGGAAGGAGACTGAATCAGTAATAAAAAGTCTTCCATCAAAGAAAAGCCCAGGACTTGATAGCTTCACTGCTGAATTCTACCAAACATTTAAAAATTAATACTAATCCTTCTCAAGCTCTTCTGAAAAACCGAAGAGGGAAAAGTTCCAAACTCATTTTATGAGACCAGCATTATCCCTATACCAAAGCCAAACAAGGCTACCAGAAGAAAAAAAATTTTTTTTAATTGCAGGCCAATATCCCTGATGAACACAGATGCAAAAATCCTCACAAAATACTTGCAAACCAAAAACAAGAGCTCATTAAAAAGATCATTTTCTATGATCAAGTGGGATTCATGCCAGGGATGCAAGTTTGGTTCAACACACACAAATCAATAAATGTGAAACATCATATTAACAAAGTTAAGGACAAAAACCATATGATCATCTTGATAGATATAGAAAAAGTATTTGACAATATTCCAGATCCTTTCATGATAAATTCTGAACAAATTAGGGATGGAAGGAATGTACCTCAACACAATAAAGGCCATATATGACAAACTCGCAGATAACACCCTACTCAACAGTAAAACGTTGAAACCTTTTTCTCTAACAACAAGAAAAGACTAGGATGCCATACTCTTTCTTACCACTCATATTCAACATAGTACTGCAAGTCCTAACCAGAGCAGGCAGGAGAAGGAAATAAAAGGCATCAAAATTGAAACGAAAGAAGTTAAATTGTTTCTGTTTGCAGCCAACATGATCTTAAATACAGAAAACCCTACAAACTCCACCAAAAAACTGTTAGAAGTAATAAACAAATTGAGTAAAGTTGCAGGATACAAAATCAACATACAAAAATCAGTAGCATTTCTGTAGACTAGCCAGAACAAAAACAGAAATTCCCATTTATAATAGTTACAAAAAACTAAGATAAAATACTTAAGAATAAATTTAACCAAGGAGGAGAAAGATCTCTACACTGAAAACTATAAAACACCGATGAACAAAATTGAAGACACAAATAAGTGGAAAGATATCTCATGTTCATGGACTGGAAAAACTAATATTGCTAAAATGTCCGTACTACCTAAAGTAATCTATAGATTCAATGCGATTCAATGCAATCCCTATCAAAATTCCAATGGCATTTTTCACAGAAATAGATAAAAATAATCTTAAAATTCATATGGAAGCACAAGAGACCTCATATAGCCAAAGCAATCTTAAGAAAAAAGAACAAAGCTAGAGACATCACACTACCTGACTTCAAAATATACTACAAAGCTACAGTAATCCAAATAGCTTGGTACTGGCATAAAAACAGACACACAGGCCAATGGAACAGAATAGACAGTCCAGAAATAAATCCAGGCATTTACAGTCAATTGATTTCAACAAAGGTGCCAAGAACACAAAATAGGAAAAGGACAGTCTTTTCAATAAATGATGTTGGGTAAAATGGATATCCACATACAGAAAAATTTAATTAGATACTTACCTTATATCATACACAAAAATTAACTTAAAGACATAAACATTACACCTGAAACTGTAAAACTTCTAGAAGAAAACATAGGGAAAAGCTCCACACCAATGGTCTGGATGATTTTTTTTTTTAATATGAACCCAAAAACACAAGCAATAAAAGCAAAAACAGACAAATGAAATTATATTGAACTAGAAAGCTTCTGCTCAGCAAAGGAAATAATCAACAGAGTGAAGGGACAACCTGTAAATGAGAGAAAATATTTGCAAACCATACATCTGATAAGAGGTCAATATCCGAAATATGAAGGGTCTTCAAAAAGTTCATGAAAAAATTCATATTATCTTTAATTTCATTTCTCCATGAACTTTTTGAAGTACCCTCATAGACAAGAAACTCTAACAACTCAGTAGAAAGAAAATAAAATAACCTGATTTAAAAATGGACAAAGGACATGAATATGAAAAAATGCTCAACATCATTTATCATCAGGGAAATGCAAATTAAAACTACAGTAAAATATCACCTCACACCTAATAAATACATACAACTTTTATTTGCAAACTAAATAAATACATTTAAAAAAATAAATTAAAAAATAAAAAATAAATGTATGATTTTAACTATCTCATTAGTTACGAAATTTAGGTAATTACATATTTGAATATGTAAAGTGACTTTTATTACACACTATGTACAAAGATTTATGTTCAAACTTAATAAGTTCAATTATTGCACAGATATTAAAAAAAGATTCTAAAACTAGCCCCCCCATATCTGCTGTTTTTACAACTCAAATCAACCACAATCCCCATAATACAAGAACTCTAACCTAAGAAGGAGATTTTAGAGCTATTAAAGAAACACACAAATCAGCAAAATTATTATAAAGTCATAAAAATGTACAGACCAAAAATTAATTTGTATTATCAAAAAACTTAGAGGAAAGCTTCATAAAAAACCTTTTAAAAACTATTTTAATATCCAATTTCTAAAATATTTAAGCACATTTAAAAGCTATAAAGAACTATAAAGACATTTTTACTGTTTTGCTTATTTTTAAATGTTCAGAAAATAACTGCGTCCTTAATTGTTTTAATTATTAAAAGATAAGAGAAAAACAAAGAAAATATGGTACTTTGAAAGAGTCCTTGAGAAAGTAACAAAAGAACAAACTTTACTGAACACAAATCTGTGTACTGTGGAAGTTCAAAAATCCTATTAAGGGGCCGACCCTGTGGCTCACTCGGGAGAGTGTGGCACTGGGAGCGCCGAGGCTGAGGGTTCAGATCCTATATAGGGATGGCCGGTGCGCTCACTGGCTGAGTGCGGTATGGGCGACAAGCCAAGGGTTACGATCCCCTTACGTAAGGTCACACACACACACACACACAAAAAAAATCTTGTTAAGGATTCAGTAAATAGCCTTTTGTCTCCATTTGTGTCATAAATGTTCTTCTTTTTATCATGCCTTTTTAACTTTAAGGCATTTCTTGCCATACAAACAGAACCAGTAAGATCCACATATAAATGTCCTTCCACTGGGCAACTGTTCTTTAATTAGTTTCACAAAATAAAAATAAAGTTAACCAGAAGAAGTAAAAATAGTCAGAAAAAAATATAAAAAATAAAGTTTTTTAAGAGGAAATTTGCTAAGATAATTTAAAAATCTAGTTCTTCAGAAATCACAGTCATATCAAAGGAACATAACACAATGTCAATCAGAGAGCTATGTACAAACATAAAATTAACTTAAAAAAAATGCTGGCAATTCAAATCAGGGGGGAGATACATGATATGGGGAAACCACTAACCATTCAAAAAAATAATCTTTACATCAAAAGAAATTCCAGCTGAATAAAGATGTAAACAAAAATAAAACCATAAAAGCTATAAAAGAAAACATGGGAGTGTTTACTCAAAACTTTTGAGTAGAGAAGATAGTCCTAAGAAGATACATAATTTGGAACCTATAGAGTAAGAAACTGGTAAGTATGACTACATAAAAACAGGGCAGTGAGTTTATCTTTGCTATGTAAATTCATATGGTATTTGCAAATAAATACATAAATAGACAGTCTGACAACAGACAGTGAGCTAGCCTCTTGGGTTCTAGCAAGTTTCTTAGAACAGTCAGCTAAAAATCTGAAAGCAGTGGTGACAGGAGAAGTAAATACTCCAGTAGCCTTATATTAAAGCCTGAGCAGTGTTTTACTCATTCTTTCCAACTTCCTTATCACTATTCTCCCTCCTGCCTCCACCTGGCTTTGCTACCTACCTCTCCACATTCCTTTATGTACCCGCCCCACCCCTACCACTGAGATTACCCACCTAAAAATACAGTTGCTACAGAAAGCTCACGTACAGAACAGGTTTTGTTAAACACCAAGACTGAAGATCCCATTCACTCTATAGAATTTTAATAAACATAGTCACAATCATATCAGGAAGGCTACATTGCTATTAACCATTCATTATAACATGAAGACTTCTATACTAAGCATAGGCTATATAAAGATTGTACTTTTCCATAATATTGATTTCTACAAAGAAATCACTTCTAAAACCTAAAATTCAAATTCCTTAACAACACTTACATGCCTAAGAAGTAATTCTAGAATCCAGTTTAGAAACTCTACTGGTGAATTTCTTCCTTGTTCCTTCATTAACTTATTGAAAAAATGTATGATATCTATTAGCAGTTTCTCATCCTCGGTGCAAGCAGGAAGCACTTGTAAAAACCTATAATAAAGAAGACAATAATCATGGTTTCTAGTTCTTTAAAATACATGTTATCACTCTTGATCATAGATAGATGCACTCAACACGTTTTTCACAGACAAACTATTTTGTGAGATACTGTTCTGGATGCTATGAAAAATTCAAAAACAAAGGAAACAGGGTATCTGCCTTCAAGAACCTAAACCTGTAGTTCAGAAAACATGTGGCCAAGTTACTAACTTAAAAAAAAAAAAAAAAAAAAAAAATGGAAGTGACAGTAACATTAAAAAAAAAACAAAAGTCAGAAAAAATGCCAAAGGAATACCAAGGAGAAAAATTGCCTCTCTCTGTCCAGGGAAAGTTGCTTTTTCATGTTGAAAACATCATGTTTCACTGATAAGGAGAATTAGTATGTCAAACCTAATTCTGACCAATTCGTAAAAACAAGGTAATAGAGTAAAAAAGAAAAAGAACTTGCAAGGATGCTATCAGAGTTTGTAACAGGCAAGAACACTGAAAGTAGACTTAGGAAGAAATACCTTCGTAAGCTCAGAGTGAAAGTATACAAACCGATTTTCTGAAATTCTTAAGGAAAAACAACTGATTTAAGAGAGCTAAAAGATTAGGAGACAAGAAAACGTCTATAAAAATATTTTTAAAAAATCTAATACATCAAAATGTTAGTAAGAACAACAATAATACTAATCATAATATCCAGCATTTATTAAGCACTGACCTTGTGCCAGGCTCTGTTCTAAAGAATTAAAAGTATTTTTTCAATCTTCATAACAACTCTATGAAGTGGGTAGCTCCAATTTAAAGAAGAGAAAACTCAGAGATGGCTAAGTAATTTTTCCATGGTTTCACAGCTAGTAAGAGTTGGCACATAGATGCTAATCTAAGCAGTCAACTACCTGGGCTATTATGCTATATTCATTAGTAATATGATGTTTGCCATATACATATTTTTTTAACTTATAATCCCCACGTCCCCAAAATGACATTCAGCAGAGGATGGTAAGTGTCTGATTATAAAAACTGAGATTAGAAAAATATTCAGAAAGGATGGAATGAAAGGATGATTCTTAGATGAAATCTAACAATCGTAACAATTGTGTCTTCCATGACATCCAGTGTAATCTTAAAATATTACCTATGACAGTCCCCATATCCTTTAAATACAAGTGTACTGCCCTTTAAGTTCCTGAAAGACACTCTTTCCTAACTCAGAGCCTTATCCCTTTGCCTGGCATCTTTTCTTCTTCCATTCCCACAGGCTTCTAACATCCTACTTACCTTTTATGCCTTGGCTTAAACTTCATTTCCTGATCCACTCCCTCCCCACTAAGGTGAGATTAGGTGCCCCTACAATACAGTCTTATAAAAGTCTTCACCTTAAAAGCATTCCTAATTTTGATTACACTTTTAGCTTCCTTAATTTCAAGTTCATGAGAGCAGGAATCCTATCAATTTTGCTCACTGCCCCCTTTCCAATAAGAGCCTGGCACCTAGTAGCTAATCAATAAATGTTTGTTGAATGATGGAAAAGCCCTAGTAAATGAGAGGCAATAACTCTTTTCTTCCCATCCACCCCAACCCACAGCACCACCACCCATAAAAGGCATCATGTCCAGATCATAGAGAGAGTCCTAACAAACACAGTACACTGGTAAAATAATGTGAACAAATGAGAAGTCTGGGTACTATGGCTTTTGAAGAATGTCTACAAAACCGAAAGTATTTAGAGCCTGGGGAAAGGAGAAAAAATAGAAAATAAATTACAGTTATGTTAAAATAATTGAAGAATTACCATACGTGATTATAGTTAGGATTTATTATGTATGAATCTAAAAGACTGAATAATAGGTAGAAATTACCAGGTAGCAGTTCAAAAGAAGGAAAAACTTACATTATAATAAGTACAGTTTAAGAATGGAATGATCATCCTTCAAAGGAGGTGTTCATGCTGAGGTTGCAAGGCCACTTGACAGGGATATACAGAGAGGAATTTATCAAGTACACAGCTGGAGTAAATGAGCTCTAATGTCTCTCCAACCCATCAATTCTACACTTATTAGGAGCCAACTGTATACTAAGCCTAATGTCATATGTGAGGGATATTTTAAAAAGTGTAATAAACCCAGGCCAATAAGGACAGAATACAGATATTTAAACAATTTGAACTGTAGAAGTTATGTAGGAGAGTCATGTGACAATTACTGTGGTAATTACAATTCCACACACATTACAGAGGAAGACGACCTTAGATGACTAGATATTCACAAGGCAGATGGGGAGTTCATTCTGTGAAACCCAGGAGATGTATAACAGAAGTGCATACCCTAGAACGTCAAGCAGTTTCATAAAAATACAATATACATACTTCATAAAACCACAGTATATGTTAGAGAGAGCTGGGAAATGCAGCTGAGAAGGTAGGCAAAGGCCAGATCAAAAAGGACCTTCTATGCCATGCTAAGGAGTCTGAACTCTATCTTACACACCATGGAGGAGAATCCACAAATGACATGTATTTTAGAAGAATCATTCAGGAAGCAATGAGTGACATAAGGCTAGAAGCAAAAGAAAACAATTATCTAGTCATTCTATGGTCCAGGTAAAAAATGGTGAAAGCCTCAGCTAAGACAGTTGCAATAGGATTTTTAATAGGAAAGGGGCAGAGAAACAAAGAAATATTAAGCATGCAAAATCAACAAGAATTGGCTGAAGGAAGACTTCAGATAACTCTAACAACGTGCAATTCTACTGAACCATGACTATCATCTATTTTCCTAAAATAACAGTTTCCAAAATGAGATGAGATTATAATAGAATAAGCTTATGTGTTAGCATACACATACGAAAATTTATACACATAAATTAGACTGTTCAAAATAACGAGCTTAGAAAGCTATGTTTAGAAGCCATAATACCACATGTAAAAACACTTTAGCAACCATTTTCTGCTGTCAAACTGAAATACACTCATTTTCAACAGTGGTAAACGGTTATCCTTTAAGTTGGCATTTGCTTTCATATATATGTAAAAGATCATTTTAACCCTTCTCTGGATAGTAAAGTTTGATAATATCGTTTTTTGATAAGAAATTAAACATGACTTCAAAACACAAGACTTCTTTACATCTGTTGTTTAAGTGACCTGAGAGGACAATTTCAAAAATATCTGAGCAAAGCAAGAATTATTCTAACATATATACTTACTTCAAAAAGGACTCTCTGGGGGGACATTCATTTGGATAAGAGATCTATTTTTAAAATATAGCCTTAAAGCATAGCCTTAAGGCATATTTACTGACATGGAAAATGTCTAAAATATAATGCTGTTTTTAAAATACAATAAAAATCATTCATACAAGTATGCTCATGCATCTCCATATTTTGATCTGTCTAGAATAGTTTGAAATACATGCATATAAAAAACTTTAATCTAACCCAGTAAAAAATAACTCAACACTTTATACAGTTATAACTTACAGGAAATTTTCTGTCTCCAAACATTTACTTTAAAGTGTTGTCTCATCTTAGATAATTGGTCAAAATGGTGATGTTCCTTCAACTGAGTGAAAGCAAACTAAACAAAAGTTTCCCCAAAGTCCTATCTATACATATATTTCTGGAAGTAAAAATATAATACTTAATTTTTCATGGAGAAAAGGTGAATTCTGAAATACCTGAGCATTTATGAATTAGGCAGCAGTGTCTGCTGCAGTGATCAAACATGAGCCTATAAACCAAATAAAAGACAAAAAATATGTATATAACATATACATGCTCTGTGCTCTCCATTTATGTTAGTCCTGGGGGAAACCCCCCCCCCCATAAAAATGTGATGCTTACACACAATAATTGCTACTAGGCAGTTTGAACAACTCCAGAGGCTTCCATTGATCCACACTTTGATGGCCTTTGCTTTAATGTGGTGCTACATGCTATGTCTATGGTTTTACTTCACAAGAGAAAAGAAAACTTAGTGCAATTAATTCAAAATACAGTATCAACTCTTAGTTAAAATCTTCTTTTGACAAACAGAAACAAGTCAAATTTATTTAACATGCAGACTTTATGCATGCTTCAGATGGCAGGAGTGTTTAAAAGCAGAGGTGTGCTGATAAATATTTAACAACTGACTGGGGAGTAGGGTGCTGATTGGTTGTGTTTACCAGTTTCCATGGTGTAAATATGCCCACTGTGGCCAATTTCAAGCCACCAATGTTAACAAAGAGTTGCGAAGTAATGCACAGTAGCACAACATTATATAGTATTTCCATAAAACAATGACAGTATATATAAATAACCTCAAGACCATAGATAACAGTTAAAATGTTATAAAATGATTAGGAAATGATGACTTCTGCATAATCATTACCTTCAGCAGAATCATTTATTTTTTATATAATTTATTTAGTTGTAACTTTATATGATTTTTAAGAATAGCTCTGTTTAATAATCAACTTGCAAAAGTCCCGAAAATTCAGCTATCACCTCTTTCACAAGGCAGTACTAGGGGCCCCAGCACACCACTGGAAAAGCCTAATTAGATATCTCAATTGTTAAAGCTAAATTAAATAAAGGAGTTACATTTTGGAAATTCATTTAACCTGGCATACTGAAAACTGCACACCTTATGTTTAACAAAAAATTATACATTTTATACTAAACTCACATGAAGACTAAAATAAAAAACTTTTTATAGCAGTTGCCTATCAGTCTTGTTACAAATGCAACCATCTGCTACCATTTAAATGTGTTAAACTTACAAGCTAGAGCCTTTCCAATAACTATTATAGAACCTGCACAGGGCAATCAAGTTAGTGAAATTCAGAGTAAAAAGAAAAATAAGATAATTTACTTAAGAACAAAACAAAAGCAAAGCAAAACAAAACAGCCTGTAGCAGGTATACCAAACCTATTAATCAACCCACTGATTTCTCAAGTCATTCATAATATGGACAAAAATAAACATTTGGTTTGTTAATCCAGGTCTTATTCTAATTATTTATTTTTGTTAGATAATAAAATAAAATTTTCTAAGAGGATAATACATAAAACTGTTAAGTGTATTAGTAATTCCTTCAAAAATGCAGTCACCAAGTTAACATTTTTCTCTTTTGCTGCTATTATTATTTATTACAGATAAAAATCCTAGAGTTTTTCTTTTTAAAAAAAACATTTCCCTCATGATAGAGAGAATACGTGCTCTTCAAAGGTTTAGATATGAACACAAACACAATTTAATCCAGGTCTTTGAACCCAGAAGCCTTTATAGTTTATACTGACCGGTTTAGTGCAGTGTGCCAAGCCAAAGACTTCAAGGTAATCCCACATGGGCCAGTACCACCCTTTAAAGACAATCTGTCATTCAGAAGATAAAAACTCATCCTAGTGACAGCAGCCCTGACTTCCCTGTGGCCTGCAGCCTGAACGATGGAATGGAGGCAGTCCTGAAGCCCACTAGCTGTGTGTGTTGCCTTCAGAGTAAGGATGTCCTCTGTAGATAACTTCAAGGTATCTGAAAATCTAGACAAAAAGATAAAAAAGAAAGAGCAACATAAAGCTATTTAAATAAAAGCTCACATTTATTTCTATTATAAACTCTCCCAAAAATTCTGTTTTATCTTACAACTGAAAACTAATTGGTTTATCTGTCAATATTAGGGTTTTACACTAGCATCCCAAGTGTTTACATTGGCTTTTTCCTCCTTAGAGAAATGTAAAATAACTTTCATAATTTATATAAGGAAGACTAACAGATTAGAATATTAGAATATTCTTAAGTAACCATCATCACATTAATAACATTCATACATATTACTTACTGAGCTTTTACTTTAATCCAGAGTACTTTTCCTAGTGATTTACATCTATTAACTAACCAAACTTTAATCTCTAAAACAGCATAAAGTACAACGCTTTTAAAATTTCCTTGTGTGACAGATTTTTAAAATAATACATGTAATCTTTAGAACAAAGTAAAAATAATAACCTTCAATTAAAAAGCAGAATCAGATGATAATATCAAGTGAAAAAGCTACTTGACCTAAAGAAAAATTAACTAACTAATTAATCACAATTAGTTAACTGTGAATGCTTTTTCAACTATACGTAACAGCTTACTCTTGAATTTTAGTTTCGGAGTTCATTTGCTTCAATAGATTATCACTCCCATGATACCATGACAGGTTCCAAGCTATTCTCAGCATATCTGACACTGGTTTCAATGCCAAACAATCAGCAGATAACGGCAAAACTATGGAGTAAGGACTCACAGCATGGTGGCCAATTACACATGCTGGTAGATGATACCTAAAGGAAATGTATACAGATAATTACAAACTTTCAAATTTTTAAAGACCACTCAAAAAGATAAGCCACAAATGAGGGCTAGTTCTATTCCTCTCCTCCCACTCCACAATAATGCAAAGGTCTCTTTCACAGCCTATATTTTAAATGGTTATGTTTTATATAATATTTCAATTATGTTTTCATCCTCCTCTAAACTCCCTAAAACAAAATTTTTTCCTTATGACTTACGACATTCTATGTTATATTAGAGTCAATGCAGAGATAACGAATGCTACTTGAAGTCAGGGCCCATGACTACAGTGAATCAAACATAAAAGGTTTCAACTAAGACATGAATGCCTACTTTAGGCCAAACACTGTTATCTACCATTCATTCACAGTTACACGGCATGGCACTATGATATCCACCTCACAGATGATCAAAATGAGGCTTAAAGAGGTTAAATGAATTGCCTATGATCACAGAGGTCACTAAGTGACTGAATTCCAACTTATTATTTTCTCTTGAGACAGCAGTTGCATCACCAATGAACTCATCAAGAGAACCCAGAGACACAATAACTATCTCTCTTAAACCAAAGTTAATTTAACAGTCTTCAACAGGAGCAAAGCTCAACATATGCATGTGTTAAAGAATAATTTTACTAATAGAACATATCCCAAAACCCTAATTCACATATTTGTGACTGATATTAGATAAAATACAACTGGGTAAGATTTCTAAGGGATACTTGGAAACGAAAAGTGTGCTTTTCGTTTCATGCACTCCAATAAAAGAGGCTAAGGCAGGGTTCTATATACAAATAAGGCTCAATAAATAAAGATGATATTTTATAATTGAAATTTTTTACTAAACACAACCAGGGCTCCTTAAAGAAATGGCTAATGCTCAGTCTGAGACAGGGAAATCAAAGGTGAACCTTGGATATCAGTTTATGCCAAAAACCCAAGAAAGTATTAAAAGACTCATGGGGCCATGACAAAAGGAATAGGAGCCTATCTGAAAGAAACTGTACTAGACAAATAAGGAAATTTGGGCATCAAAAGAGTAAAGATAACGGACAATATTTTTTTTTTTAAAAAAAGGAAAAGTTCATAGTAACACTCAAGGAAGGGGGTGAAGGCGAGAGCACTATCTAATAAATGTAGAACAGTAAAATTAGAAAATCACCTTCCACAACCCCTAAAGAAATCATTAATACAAAAAGGATTATCAATGGATGCGAAATTACTGACGGGTTGTTGTTGGCCTGCAGGATATTCACAGGCCTGAAAGTATCACTTTCATAGGAAAAACACACCTTCACACTGAGGAGAACTGGCATCACCACCTTAAGTGATCAACCTTAGCATTACCAACAATAAGGAAATAATCATGCAAGTAAACATTGTGGAATATTCTACATAAAACTGGCCTACACACTTCAAAAGAGTCAATTTAATAAGAAATTAAAAAGAGGAGTAGGGGTGGAGAGACTCTTCTAGAAAAAATAAATCAAGAAATTTCCACTTCCAGCTATGAATGAAAAGCCTGTATCAATCAGACTAACTTCCTAATGAGGACAACTCCTAATGAGGAAAAATTGGGCCCTACATCTCCAAAGCTTTACTCTATGCAGTATTTTATGATTTCAAAGTAAGCTCAGAGCTAATAGGCCAAGCAGAAAGCAGCAGTTTGGAGCTCTTGGTAGCTCAATGGGACTAGGCATACAAAACCTGATACTCAAGACTGTCAAGGAGTGGGGGACTGATAAACATCC